>NC_061856.1:4510435-4512935 GCF_019202785.1 Penaeus chinensis | reverse complement strand
GAAAAACATTACGATGAGGAGAAAATAAAAGCCAAGGAGGAGACGAAATAAATATCAGCGAACGGAGAGAAAAAAGGATAAAGGCCACAAAGAGTAAATTAAGAAAAAAACAAAAGAAGAAGAAACAAAGGCAACCAAGAAGAAGATAAACGGGAAGAAAATGAGGACCGGAAAATGACGAAGGAAAGAAAGAAAGAAAAGGGAATAAGAATAATAAGAAACGATAAAAAAGGAAGAAGAAGAAGGGCGGTTAATGAATCATTCCTCTATCTTCAAATCATTGTAGCAAAATCGTTGCAAGCAAGCACCAGCACCCATCGAAGCCTTGCAAGAATGCTATTATTGCAAAGAATTCCAGCATGATTTCGAACCAAGTTTTCGGTCGTTACTCGGCCGTTTGGGCGGGGGGGGGGGGGAGTGAGGGGTGGAGTGAGTGAGGGAGAGGGTGGAAGAGGTAGAAATAAGTGGGAGGCGGGAGTAAGGGGTGGAGGGAGTGAGGGAGAGAGGGAGGGGGGAGGGGAGTGAGTGAGGGAGAGAGGGAAGGGGGAGGGGGGAGAGGGTGGAAGAGGTAGAGGGAGGAGGGAGGAGGGTGTGAGGGGACTGAGGGGTGGAGGGAGTGAGGGAGAGAGGGAGGGGGGGAGGGGAGGGAGAGAGGGAGGGGGGAGGGGGGAGAGGGTGGAAGAGGTAGAGGGAGGAGTGAGGAGTGAAGGGAGGAGGGAGAGGGGTAGGGGGGATAAATTCAGGGTGGTAGAAATGTTGTGTTGGAGGGGCAGGGGTTGGGAGCGAAAGGGGGGGGGGGGGGGGTGAAAGTAAGAGGGAGGGAGGAAAGGGGGTTGGAGAAGGGAGGGAGGGAGGGAAAGGAGGAAAAAGGAGAAAAAGAAGAAAGAGATTAAAAAGGGATGTAGGGAGGGAAGGGGGAAAGAGGAAGAGAGGGAGAAAAAAAGAAAGAAAAGAGGGAGAACGCAAAAGAATGGGAAAGAGGAAATGGAAATAGAAGAGAAAAAATCTGGAATAAAGAACTACACATGCACGAAAAGCAAACAAACAAACAAACACGCCGAATGACACTCTTTTACAAACAAATAGTCTTCTCGGAAGGTGGAAGGGGGGGGGGGGGGAGGGGAGGGGAGAAAGGAGAGGAGGAGAGGGAGGGTCAAGGGGAGAAGGAGGGGGAGGGGGAGGAGGAGGAGGAGGAGAAGGAGGGAAGGAGGAAGGAGAGGAGGAGGAGGAGGAGAAAGAAGAGAAGGAGAGGGAGAGTAAGGGGAAGAAGGAGGGGGAAGGGGAGGAGAAGGAGGAGGAGGTAAAGGAGGACGCAGGGGAAGAAGGAGAGGAGGAGGAGGAGGAGGAGGAGGAGGAGGAGGAGAGGGAGGGGAGGAAAGAGAGAAGGAGAAGGAGGAGGAGGAGGGGGAGGGGGAGGGGGAGAGGAAGAGAAGAGGGAGGGGAGGAAGTAAAAGAAAAGGAGGGTGAGAGATAGAGGGAGAGGGATTGAGGGGAGGGAGAAGAATAGGAGGAAGAGAAAGAGGATGATAAGGATAACGAGAAAGAGAAGAAGGAGGAAGAGAAAGAGGAGGAAGGAAGGGAAAGGAGAGGAAAAAACAAAATGAAACACACAAAAAAAAAAAAAAAAAAAAAAGCTGAAACACCCACAAATAATAATAAACAAAATAATAAGATTCTGAGAAGATCTCTTACATGATCAAAGACTCTGGAAAACTGGTTGTGGCGCAGATCCGTCTTGGGAGATGGTGGTGCAAGTTGTTTTAGATTTCCTGCTTTCCAGCGGCTGTAATGAGGTCAAGGACCTCTCTCTCTCTCTCTCTTTACTCTCTCACTCTCACTCTCACTCTCTCTCACTCTCACTCTCTCTCTCATTTTCTCCCTCATTCTCTCTCTCATTCTCATTCTCTCCCACTCCCTCTCTTTCTCTCTTATATTCAGGAATGGAAAAGATTCGTCTGCAGTGAACAGATGTAAGGTTCCAGGCCTACGTCACGCTGCCACCACCCGATTAGTAGGTTCGGGAACCGTGTGTGATGTGTATGGGGGTGTGAATGTTGTATGAGAAGAGGGTGGAAGGAAAATACAGAATATGTGTGCTGAATGTTGGATGTGTAAGTGTGTAAATGTGAAAAGGGAGATAGCGTAGGCTGAGCGTCTGCATGGACGCGTATGGAAGAAAAATGCAAGATCATAGAATTCTTCCTCTTCCCTTCGGTTTGAGCATCCACCTGCTGGAAGTAGGAACTCAGGTGTAGCAAAGTTATGATCTATTCTAGAATATGAGCTTAATATACTCTGATTCATCTAGCCTTTTTACAGCCTTTCAAGGTTGCGAGATAGAGTAACCAGCAATGTGCTGTGTCGGAGACCCAAGCCCAAGAACGTTAAGCTTTAGTCAGAACCAGAACTTAACACAGATATCATTTTGTTTTTCTGACTGGGACTGAGTGAAGGTTCTATGACGGTATGGTATTTATTGAACAGGTTGCACTCATTAGGG
>NC_061856.1:4497935-4500435 GCF_019202785.1 Penaeus chinensis | reverse complement strand
TATTATTATTATTATTATTATTATTATTGTTGTTGTTGTTATTATTACTGTCGTTATTATCATTACCATTATTGTTATCAATACTTTATTGTCACTGTTATTGTCATTATTGTTATCATTTTTATTATTTTTATTATCATCATCATTTTTATTATTTTTATCATTATTATTATTATTATTATTATCATTACTACTACTATTAGTATTGTTATAGTAATAATACTTATAATAGTAGCAAGTGTATCGTTATCAATAAAAGTCATGGTAGTAATGATAGAAATTATTATTTGAATATTTTGGTGTTACCGTTATTACTATTGTTATTAATATTATTATTTCTTCTACAATTATTTATATTACTATTGCAAGCAAAATCAATCAGAATGACGGTGGTATTGGCACTGGTCCTTGATGTTATTGCAATAGTGATTGCGAAATTTGATTATGAAATGATTTCTCATACATACATGGATGCTTTTACATTTATTCATATTTGCAAAATGAATATTCTATGTCGGTACTACCTTGTTTACAACCAAGAGTTATGTACTTTACAGGTGCAGATCGGGGGAGAGTTACGTGGAGGGATGGGAAATAGGGAGAGAGAGAGAGAAAGAGAGAGAGAGAGAGAGAGAGAGAGAGAGAGAGAGAGAGAGAGAGAGAGAGAGAGAGAGAGAGAGAGAGAGAGAGAGAGAGAGAGAGAGAGAGAGAGAGAGGGGAGAAGAGGGAGAGGGAGACGGAGAGGGAGAGGAAGAGGTAGAGGGAAAGAAAGGTGAAAAGAAAGAAAGACAGAGAGAAAGAGAGAGAGGTGAAGAGGAGAGAGAGAGAGAGAGAGAGAGAGAGAGAGAGAGAGAGAGAGAGAGAGAGAGAGAGAGAGAGAGAGAGAGAGAGAGAGAGAAAGAGAGAGAGAGAGAGAGAGAGAGAGAGAGAGAGAGAGAGAGAGAGAGAGAGAGAGAGAGAGAGAGAGAGAGAAAGAGAGAGAGAGAAAGAGAGAGAGAGAGAGAGAGAGAGAGAGAGAGAGAGAGAGAGAGAGAGAGAGAGAGAGAGAGAGAGAGAGAGAGAGAGAGAGGAGAAGAGGGAGAGGGAGAGGGAGAGGGAGAGGTAGAGGGAAAGAAAGGTGAAAAGAAAGAAAGACAGAGAGAAAGAGAGAGAGGTGAAGAGGAGAGAGAGAGAGAGAGAGAGAGAGAGAGAGAGAGAGAGAGAGAGAGAGAGAGAGAGAGAGAGAGAGAGAGAGAGAGAGAGAGAGAGAGAGAAAGAAAGAGAGAGAGAGGAAGAGGGAGAGGGAAAGAAAGATGAAGAGAAAGAGAGAGCGAGATAGAGAGAGAACTAAAAATTTGAAATATTAGAAATAAAGACATAGTCAGAGAGGAAACGAAACGGTGAAATATAATGAAGATAATTGCATTAACGTTAATGACAACATCAATCATAATGTTGATTAGGGCAAAATTCAGATACCTTTTACCTAGTGAGGAAAATGATGATGATTATAACAATTATAATAATGATGAAAATAACCCAAGTATCAAGTAAGCAATGACAATAATATTAGTAGAGGTTAACAAGAATCAGCACAGAAAAGAAATGATAGTCGAAAAAAATAAAATAAAAATTCCAGCTCGCGCAGACGGCACCAGGCCTGCCTCAACCACTAGTTAAAGAGCAGGAAGCCGGTCTTGCCAAAGATCAAAGCCACACAAGGCAAAGGTTAAAACGGGGTTGAGATAGCAAGGGTTAAGAATGAGAAATTCAAGGGCGTGTCTGTATGCCTTGACAGCTCGGGAAAAAGAAAGTGTAAGCTGTGCTAGGTCAAGGCGAAGCGAGGTCAGGTCAAGATAGGGTCGAGACAAGACGAGGCATTATGGAAGGAAATATTTGTCTTTGGTTTTCCTGTTTTCTTTCTTCTCTTTTATTTATTTTCTTTCTTTTTTTTCTTGTGTTACGATTTGCTGAGGTCGAGAAGAGCGATGAGGTTGCGTCATCAGCTGCCTCGAAGAATTGGAAGCCAGAGGAATTTGGAATGTTTCTGATATCTTTATTTTTATTTACTTATCTATTTACTCATGAATTCATATATTTACCTACATGTTTATTTATCCATCTAATATCACTGAGGACATCCGGTTTAATGAGAAGTTTTTTATTTATTTATTTATATCTTCATTGTAATGTCATTGATGATATTACTGTTATTGATATCATCATCTACATCATGAACATTATCATTGTTATTTTTGTTGATACTTATGTAGATGTGTTTGCTTTTTATCTCTTTATTCATTCGTTTATCTATTTTTACCTTCTTGAATGTTTGACATCAAGGTGTCTACGTGCACGAATATATGGCTGAAAACACGTGATTCCTGTAGGTATAATTATCCTGTTGACGCAGCTGAATAAATCCCAGATGTCGTGCCTGCAAAAAATCCCACACGAGGCATCAACACCCACAGGACACACACGCCGGCTTAAGACGTCTTACACACATATCCACAACACA
>NC_061856.1:4485435-4490435 GCF_019202785.1 Penaeus chinensis | reverse complement strand
TGACCCGTTAAGTTTTCATGACTGCCTCAATCCGCGAATTCATGAATGTATTAGTAGGCACGTGCACACAAGCGGGCGTAGAGTTGTTCAGGTACACTCGTGTACATATGGAAGTAATCGCACACACACACACACACTCACTCACTCACATACACACACACACACACACACACACACACACACACACACACACACACACACACACACACACACACACACACACACACACACACACACACACACACACACACAAACAAACACACACACATACATTTTCGCACGCACACAGACACACAAATACATGCAGATACAGGCACACTTCCCCACGCACTTTTCCAAATACACACGTACACAGACACACATGCAAAGGGTCACATACACTCACCCCCTCCATACACACACACACACACACACACATACACACACACACACACACACACACACACACACACACACACACACACACACACACACACATACACACACACACACACACACACACACACAGAAAAAAAAAAGCACACACGAACACACAGACAAACACTCACACACTTTCCACTCACCCCCCTCCCCCCAGAACTCGTTTTGTGTGAATTTAAAACCATTAAGCTTCCCTTTTTGAGTTAATGGCCGTCGTATATATTCATCCCAGCGCTTCGAAGAAGTACTTTAACACATGCAAAGTTACTCACGAGTTCGCACGTGCATTACGCGAGAGAAAATGGATCTTTGTAGGACGAATATTCTAGAACGTGACGATAAAGTGTGAAGAATTTCGTTCCATCAAAAAATATTTCTTTCTCTGTCTGTCTCTACCTCTGGTTATGGTTTTGTTTGACTGGTCTGTCTCTCTGTATCTGTCATTGTCTGTTTCTCTCTCTATCTCTCTCTCTCTCTCTCTTCCCCCTTCTCTCCCTCTTCCTCCTCTCCCCTCCCCTCCCCTCTCTCTTTTCCTTTCTCCCATCCCCTCTCTCTGTGTCTCACTCACTCTCTTCCCCCTCTCTCTCTCTTCTTCCCCTCCCCCCATATCTCTCTCTTTCTTTCTCTCTTTCTTTCTCTCTTCCCCTCTCTCTCTGTCTCTCTCGCTCTCTTCCCCTCTCCTCTCTCTCTCTCTCTCTCTCTCTCTCTCTCTCTCTCTCTCTCTCTCTCTCTCTCTCTCTCTCTCTCTCTCTCTCTCTCTCTCTCTCTCTCACTCTCCCTCCCCCCCCCCCCCCTCTCTCTCTCTCTCTCTCTCTCTCTCTCTCTCTCTCTCTCTCTCTCTCTCTCTCTCTCTCTCTCTCTCTCTCTCTCTCTCTCTCTCTTTCTCCTTTGGTGTGGGTCTTTTTTGACAGTTTTGGAATGTGATGAGAACTCTCATATTCAGTTCTCATATTCCCCTTGTCCATTTGCTGTCACCGCAGACACAAAAAGTTCTTAAAAATGAAAAAGAAATATCGGGTAAAGCATTTTTTTTTTTTTTGGATACAAATTCCACCTCATTTCCCTACGCATCTGTTAACGGTCTTTTTAGTAATTTTTTTTTTCGTGGATGGAATTTTATGCTTTGGTACGAAATAAGATGTTATGTTAGTGTGAAATGCACACACACACACACACACACGCATACAAACTCACACTTATGTATGTATTCAAATATGTACGCATATATGAGTAGTATACGTGTAATATTAAAAAATATACGTAGTTATGGATTTAATCACATGTCAATATTCAGATATGTATCCAAATATTTATGCAAGCATGTATATATTAACACACACACACAAACACACACACACACACCTGGACATTAAAATCCATAGAGCACACACACACACACATACAGACACACACACACACACACACACACACACATACACATACACATACACACACACACACACACACACACACACACACACACACACACACACACACACACACACACACACTTTTCTCTTTATTGCTCTTCTCTTCTGTTATTCTTACTTCCTATCTTTCTATTTTGAGTTTGTTTTTGTCTTTCATTTACTTTCTTTTTAATAAGTGGCCTCCCATGCGCACTTAAGCGAGTGCATGAACGAAAACTTAAGAGTGAAGATCAAGAGTTCAGGTTTTATCAGAGATCGATATTGGTGCAGTGTGCCGCAGATGTGTCATACTCAGTTCACCTGCTGTTCATTTTCGTTCCTTTTCGTGAATTAGCGTTCATTTTCGTACATTTTCGCGTATGTTTTCGTTCGTTTTCGTGCATTTATGTTCCTTTTCGCTTACATTTTCGTTCATTCATTTTTGTTATTATCCGTGTATCTCTGTTTATTTTCTTTCATAATCGCCTTTCATTTTCGTTCATTTTCGTCCATTTCCGTTCATTTTCGTTCTTTGGGCTGCGAAAGGGTGAGGAGAACGACGGAAAAAAAAATCCTAAGGGTGAAAACAGGAGACGTGTGTGTGTGTGTGTGTGTGTGTGTGTGTGTGTGTGTGTGTGTGTGTGTGTGTGTAGGTGTGTGTGTGTGTGTGTGTGTGTGTGTGTGTGTGTGTGTGTGTATGTGTGTGTGTGTGTGTGTGTGTGTGTGTGTGTGTGTGTGTGTGTGTGTGTGTGTGTGTGTGTGTGTGTGTGTGTGAGTGTGTGTGTGTGTTGGAGTGGAAGGGAAAGGGATGAAATGTAATTAAAAAAGGAGAGAGACAGAGGGTGAGGGTGAAGGTGAGAGGGAGGGGGACAGAGAAAGAGAGTAAGAAAGATAGATAGATAGATAGATAGTGAGAGAGAGAGAGATATAGAGAGAAAGAAAGAGAGAAATAAAAAAGAGAGAGAGAGAGAAAGAAAGAGGGATAAAGAAAAAGAAAGAGAGAGAAAAATAGAAAGAGAGAGGGAGAAAAAGAGAGAGAGACAGAGAGAGAGAGAGAGAGAGAGAGAGAGAGAGAGAGAGAGAGAGAGAGAGAGAGAGAGAGAGAGAGAGAGAGAGAGAGAGAGAGAGAGAGAGAGAGAAAGGGAGGGGGAGGAGAAGGAGGAGGAGGACAAGAGAGAAATGGGGTGTGGTGGGGGTGAGTGGGAGGGAGAGTAGGGTGGATGGATAGAGATAGGGAAGGGGCGAGAGAGAGAGAAAGAGAGAGAAAGAAAGAAAGATAGATAGATAGACAGAGACAGACAGACAGACAGACAGACAGACAGACAGACAGACAGACAGACAGACAGACAGACAGACAGACAGACAGACAGACAGACAGACAGACAGACAGACAGAGAACGAAAAAAAAAAAAACATAGAGAAAGAGAATGAAAAGAAAATTGAGATTCTAGGCTGACTTCGAACGCCTGAGGCCATACTGTGACCACTATTTGCCTTGGTGTTTTCGTACATGGTTATTGGGAAACCAGGTCACGAAACATTTTTTTTTTTTTTTTTTTTTTGAGGTGGAGGGGGGTTATGCGTGGAGTAGGGGGGGGGAGGTTCAAAGTGCGTGGGTGAAAATGGGGGAGAAAGGGGGAGAGAGGGGGGAAAGAGGGGAAGGGTATGTAGAATAGAAATCTTAAAGTTTAAAATAAGTGGTTTTAATTGTAATAGATTCCCACAACACACCTATTCTCGCCACACTCATTGGTACATACATACACACCCAGACAAACATAGATCATACCCCTCCTCTCTCCACCATTACACATAAACATATCTCCCCCCCCCCCAACTCCCCCCCAACATAGCTCCTCTTCTTTTCTACATCCCCTACCTTCATACCCACATACTCCTCCCTCCCCCAATTCTTCCCCACATACCTCTCCCTCTCCACCGCCTCTCCACCCCTCCCTCCCTCCTTCCCTCCTTCCCCCTCTCCCCACCGTCTCCCCACATACTCCTTCCTCTCAACCCCTCCCTCCCTCCTTCCCCCTCTCCCCACGGTCTCCCAACATACCCCTTCCTCCCTCCTTCCCTCCCTCCCTGCCTCCCTCCCCATATACCCCTCCCTCCCTCCCCACTTACCCCCCCTCTCCCCCCTCAAGACACAGTCACACCCCCTCCCCCCCCGCAATAGAAAGGAGAAAACGACTTTGTGGAGAAATAAACAAAGGGACGAATGCAAATGAGTGAAAAAACACAAAAAAAACAAAACAAAACAAAAAAAAAAAAAAAAAAAAAAAAATAAGTCTTTCCTTCTCGGTTTTAACAAGGAGACGACGAAGGGGAAAGGGAACGAGTTTAATTTGGTCCAAAAAAAGAATGTCATTTGAAATAGGGGTAAGACGTGGTAGAAAGAATAAGGGAAAGAGGTACAGGAGAGGTGGTGGAGGAGAAGGAGGAGAATTAGGAGGAGAAAGAGGGAGAGAAGAAGGAGGAGAAGAAGGAGGAGAATTAGGAGGAGAAAGAGGGAGAGAAGAAGGAGGAGAAGAAGGAGGAGAATTAGGAGGAGAAGGAGGAGGAGAAAGAGGGAGAGAAAGAGGAGGAGCATTAGGAGGAGAAAGAGGGAGAGAATTAGGAGGAGAAAGAGGGAGAGAAGGAGGAGGAGAAGGAGGAAGAGAAGGAGGAGGAGAAGGAGGAGGAGAAGGAGGGAGAGAAGGAAGAGGAGGTGGAGGTCGAAGAGGAGTAGAAGGAGGAGGAGGAGAAAGAGGGGGAGAAGGAGGAGGAGAAGGAGTAGAAGGAGGAGGTGGAGGAGGAGGTGGAGGAAGAGGTGGAGGAGGAGGGGGGGAGGGGAAGGAGAAAAAGAGGAAGAAGAAGAAGAAGTACTAGTAGAAGAAGAAGAAGAAGAAGAAGAAGAAGAAGAAGAAGAAGAAGAAGAAGAAGAAGAAGAAGAAGAAGAAGAAAAAAAAAAAAAGAAGATGATGATGATGATGAAGAAGATGATAAAGAAAATGGTGACAAATGCAAATAAACGCAAAAAAAGTCTACCTCGACAAGAAGAGGGACGAAGACTTTGGATAAAGTTTAATTTGGAAAAAAATATAAGTCTGAAAGAAAAGGGGAAGAGGAAAAGAAGAAGATGGAGGAGAAGAAGGAGAAGAAGGAGAATAATAATAAGAAGAAGAC
>NC_061856.1:4457935-4475435 GCF_019202785.1 Penaeus chinensis | reverse complement strand
GTGTGTCTTATTGTTGTTTTTGCAGCTAATACTAATGCTGCTACTGTTATCAACTTCATTATCTGTCCTTGTATTTATCATCACCATTATTGTCATCATATTTATTACGTCCTCCCTCCTCCTCCTCCTCCTCCTCATCATCATCATCATCATCATCATCATCATCATCATCATCATCATCATCATCATCATCATCATCATCGTCATCGTCATCGCCAGCTCCTTATTCCTCCCCATCATTCTCAATTTCATTAACGTCATCACTGTCATCATCGCCTTCATCTTCGTCCTCGTCTTCACCCTCATCTTCACTATCATAACTATCATGCCATAAGGAATCTTACACTACATATCTGTAACTGTACATATATACTTATGCAATACACGTCCCAGAAACCCATATCTAATCATTCTCTCTTTCTCTCTGTTGCAATTGCAGGAGACTTGACAGCTGCAATTCTCCGAAGAACCTCTGGATCTGCCGGGATCGCGGATCTGCATGGATGGTTGTGGATTGGTGTCCCCGCTCTCACTTTACTGTGGAGGGAAAGTCTGCATCTCTGCCAGCTGTTATAGTTCGCTTCTGTTTGATTTTTCTCTTTCTTCCTCATCTACATCAACTTCATGGTGATAATTTTGTTTTTGTTTTTGTTTTCTAATTCGTGAAAAAAGGTCAAGTCATTAGCCGAGGTTTATAAACGACTAATTACAAGATAATTCTGTGAAGTATGGACTGCCAAGACGTCCTTTCAAGTCATTTCAAAATATGTCCTTAATACAGTTCGCTGTGGTCCAGCTGTCCAGGAAATGAACGGCACTTATAAAAAACAATAAGTCGGGCATGTGCAAAGTAATTTTGTTCTACGGGAGGGGATATGGAGAAAGAGTGCTAATTGCGTTATAAACATGTTCCTAAGGATAACAGATTAACAATATAATTATAAAAAGAGAGAGAGTCGATAGGTGGATGAGCGATTGAGTGAGAGAGAGAGAGAGAGAGAGAGAGAGAGAGAGAGAGAGAGAGAGAGAGAGAGAGAGAGAGAGAGAGAGAGAGAGAGAGAGAGAATGAGTGAGAAAGTGAGAGAGTGAATGAGTGAGAAAGAGAGAATGAATGAGTACGTTAGTAAGTGAGAGAGTGAGTGAGTGAGTGAATAAGTGAGAAAGTGAGAGAGTGAATGGGTTAGTAAGTGAGAGAGTGAGTGAGTGAGTGAATAAGTGAGAAAGTGAGAGAGTGAATGGGTTAGTAAGTGAGAGAGTGAGTGAGTGAGTGAATAAGTGAGAAAGTGAGAGAGTGAATGGGTTAGTAAGTGAGAGAGTGAGTGAGTAAGTGAGAGAGTGAGTGAGTGAGTGAATAAGTGAGAAAGTGAGAGAATGAGTGAGTGAGTAAGTGAAAGAGTGAATGGGTTAGTAAGTGAGAGAGTGAGTGAGTGAGTGAATAAGTGAGAAAGTGAGAGAGTGAATGGGTTAGTAAGTGAGAGAGTGAGTGAGTGAGTGAATAAGTGAGAAAGTGAGAGAGTGAATGAGTGAGAAAGTGAGAGAGTGAATGAGTGAGAAAGTGAGAGAGTGAATGAGTGAGAAAGTGAGAGAGTGAATGGGTTAGTAAGTGAGAGAGTGAATGAGTGAGAAAGTGAGAGAGTGAATGAGTGAGAAAGTGAGAGAGTGAATGAGTGAGAAAGTGA
This sequence comes from Penaeus chinensis, assembly GCF_019202785.1. Taxonomy (NCBI): domain Eukaryota; kingdom Metazoa; phylum Arthropoda; class Malacostraca; order Decapoda; family Penaeidae; genus Penaeus; species Penaeus chinensis. The sequence continues at coordinate 4,473,756 of NC_061856.1, read as the reverse complement.
GAGAGTGAATGAGTGAGAAAGTGAGAGAGTGAATGGGTTAGTAAGTGAGAGAGTGAGTGAGTGAGTGAATAAGTGAGAAAGTGAGAGAGTGAATGAGTGAGAAAGTGAGAGAGTGAATGAGTGAGAAAGTGAGAGAGTGAATGAGTGAGAAAGAGAGAATGAATGAGTACGTGAGAGAGTGAATGAGTGAGAAAGTGAGAGAGTGAATGAGTGAGAAAGTGAGAGAGTGAATGGGTTAGTAAGTGAGAGAGTGAGTGAGTGAGTGAATAAGTGAGAAAGTGAGAGAGTGAATGGGTTAGTAAGTGAGAGAGTGAGTGAGTGAGTGAATAAGTGAGAAAGTGAGAGAGTGAATGAGTGAGAAAGTGAGAGAGTGAATGAGTGAGAAAGTGAGAGAGTGAATGAGTGAGAAAGTGAGAGAGTGAATGGGTTAGTAAGTGAGAGAGTGAGTGAGTGAATAAGTGAGAAAGTGAGAGAGTGAATGAGTGAGAAAGAGAGAATGAATGAGTACGTGAGAGAGTGAATGAGTGAGAAAGTGAGAGAGTGAATGAGTGAGAAAGTGAGAGAGTGAATGAGTGAGAAAGTGAGAGAGTGAATGAGTGAGAAAGTGAGAGAGTGAATGAGTGAGAAAGAGAGAATGAATGAGTACGTGAGAGAGTGAATGGGTTAGTAAGTGAGAGAGTGAGTGAGTGAGTGAATAAGTGAGAAAGTGAGAGAGTGAATGGGTTAGTAAGTGAGAGAGTGAGTGAGTAAGTGAGAGAGTGAGTGAGTGAGTGAATAAGTGAGAAAGTGAGAGAATGAGTGAGTGAGTAAGTGAAAGAGTGAATGAGTGAGAAAGTGAGAGAGTGAATGAGTGAGAAAGAGAGAATGAATGAGTACGTGAGAGAGTGAATGGGTTAGTAAGTGAGAGAGTGAGTGAGTGAGTGAATAAGTGAGAAAGTGAGAGAGTGAATGAGTGAGAAAGTGAGAGAGTGAATGAGTGAGAAAGTGAGAGAGTGAATGAGTGAGAAAGTGAGAGAGTGAATGAGTGAGAAAGTGAGAGAGTGAATGAGTGAGAAAGTGAGAGAGTGAATGAGTGAGAAAGTGAGAGAGTGAATGGGTTAGTAAGTGAGAGAGTGAGTGAGTGAGTGAATAAGTGAGAAAGTGAGAGAGTGAATGAGTGAGAAAGTGAGAGAGTGAATGAGTGAGAAAGTGAGAGAGTGAATGAGTGAGAAAGTGAGAGAGTGAATGAGTGAGAAAGTGAGAGAGTGAATGAGTGAGAAAGTGAGAGAGTGAATGAGTGAGAAAGTGAGAGAGTGAATGAGTGAGAAAGTGAGAGAGTGAATGAGTGAGAAAGTGAGAGAGTGAATGAGTGAGAAAGTGAGAGAGTGAATGAGTGAGAAAGTGAGAGAGTGAATGAGTGAGAAAGTGAGAGAGTGAATGAGTGAGAAAGTGAGAGAGTGAATGAGTGAGAAAGTGAGAGAGTGAATGAGTGAGAAAGTGAGAGAGTGAATGAGTGAGAAAGTGAGAGAGTGAATGAGTGAGAAAGTGAGAGAGTGAATGAGTGAGAAAGAGAGAATGAATGAGTACGTGAGAGAGTGAATGAGTGAGAAAGTGAGAGAGTGAATGAGTGAGAAAGTGAGAGAGTGAATGGGTTAGTAAGTGAGAGAGTGAGTGAGTGAGTGAATAAGTGAGAAAGTGAGAGAGTGAATGAGTGAGAAAGAGAGAATGAATGAGTACGTGAGAGAGTGAATGAGTGAGAAAGTGAGAGAGTGAATGAGTGAGAAAGTGAGAGAGTGAATGAGTGAGAAAGTGAGAGAGTGAATGAGTGAGAAAGTGAGAGAGTGAATGAGTGAGAAAGTGAGAGAGTGAATGAGTGAGAAAGTGAGAGAGTGAATGAGTGAGAAAGTGAGAGAGTGAATGAGTGAGAAAGTGAGAGAGTGAATGAGTGAGAAAGTGAGAGAGTGAATGAGTGAGAAAGTGAGAGAGTGAATGAGTGAGAAAGTGAGAGAGTGAATGAGTGAGAAAGAGAGAATGAATGAGTACGTGAGAGAGTGAATGAGTGAGAAAGAGAGAATGAATGAGTACGTGAGAGAGTGAATGAGTGAGAAAGTGAGAGAGTGAATGAGTGAGAAAGTGAGAGAGTGAATGAGTGAGAAAGAGAGAATGAATGAGTACGTGAGAGAGTGAATGAGTGAGAAAGTGAGAGAGTGAATGAGTGAGAAAGAGAGAATGAATGAGTACGTGAGAGAGTGAATGAGTGAGAAAGTGAGAGAGTGAATGAGTGAGAAAGTGAGAGAGTGAATGAGTGAGAAAGTGAGAGAGTGCAATAAAGGAAGCTTAATGATGGTAGTCGTTATGATAAAGAGTAGGATGATAACAGTTCTTTCGTTGTGTGACTGGCTGGGTTTTCGTGTGTCCGTGGTCAGGATCCAACCACCGACATAATGAATATCTCAAGCTGTTTATATATATACATATAAAAAAGAAATAACAAAAAATATTAATGTAAAAAAAAAACATACAAAAAAAATTGATGTAAACTATATTTTTCCTACTCTTGATGGGGGCAGCAGATCAGTTTATTGTACATTTTCATGGGAAGTTTTTGTACGCCTAAACTGTGATAATCAAATTATATAATATAGACCGCAGTCTAATGTGTAAAAGAAAAAAAAAATTAGCTCAGGATTGATATCAATGTATCGTAAAAATCTTGCAGTTTTATATCTTACTATGATAAAGTAAGAGACACGTGTCGCAACACCCAAGGGAAAGGGTTAAAAAAAAAAAAAAAAAAAAAATTAAGAAAGAAAGAAAGTTATATATATAAAACTCCGATGGAATGGTAAGAAAGAGAAAATATAAAAAGGTGGAAAATGTATTATATGTATCCGTAAACATCTTTGGAGCGAAACTGATATTATATGTTCTGTCAAAGTGTTTCAACAAAACAACATTATATAGATACCGTAAAATTACAAATAGTGTTGTTGAAATATGTACAATCACGAGACATTCCAAAGTTATATTCGTTTGTGTTTTTCATCGTGTCCATTGTTCATCGAATAAGTGTTAAATATTATATCACTCACAAGGAGAAACAAATATAAAGATAAAATGAAAGGTGAAGGATTAAAAGAAATATTCACAGAGTTGATAAAAAAGTTGCCTCATGACTGAAGCAACAAGTTCATTGTGCGAAGATCCCAAATTTCGAAAATATTGTATTTATGAAGCAACTATACCAAAAGGATCTTTAGTGATAGAAAAGACTGAGGAAAGAAAATGAGAGAACGAGTAAAATACGAGAGAATATATAAACAACAAACAAACAATGGAAAGTGTCGCAGAAAAATCCGTATGTGTAAATCTTTTGGACAAGATTGATAATGAGCTACGTAATATAATACAATCCACAGTGTGTCCTTTTCCGATCCTCTCATGAACAATGGCGTAAATTTGCCAAGAAAGTGTTACAAATATCATGACTCGAAGGTCGTGTGGAACTTACAGTGAAAAGAAAAGAAAAACTTTTATAAGGTTTAGGTTAGAGAGAAAGAGACTCCTAAAGACTAATAATGGAGGGATGAGACCGAAAACCCTTGCTATATGACTCGACAAGGTCAGAGTTCATTGTGGAACTTGACCTCAGGCAGTCAGAAACATACCACTATGTGTAGTGTCTTTTGCAATAAAAAAATAAAGTAATATTTTGCCTTTTCATTAAACCCAAGACGATAAAAAAGCCAAAGTATCAAAACAAGATATTTTACACTTTAAACAAGGTCGCTAATCTTCTTAGCTTGGAAAAAAAGCTAAAAAGGACGGAGGCGAGGGGGGGAGGTGGAGAGGAGGGGAAATAAGAAGAAATTCAACAGCCCTCCAGAGGGATATTACTTTGTAGAGAAAGTGCAAGGAGGCAATCTCTGTCCAGCTTAACAGAATTATTATTGGAAAAACTTTTAATAGAGATAAAAAGGAAGGACGGTCGCGAAATTTCTTGAAAATTGCCTTCTCCTTTCCACCTTGGTGAGAAGGAAAAATCTCATCGCTTGCAGTCATTACAAGGAGTAAAACACAGGCAAACTTTAAACTACATTTTGCTTTCTTTACGCACAGTATTTGACATGAAATGTACAAGATACATACATATATGTAATATATATAACGTAATGTCAGAAATGTGTGATAAGTCTACGGAACCTATACCCACGTTTAACTACTGTTGCCATATAACCCAATGCCGTCGGGGAAAATGAACAGAAAATGGGGAAAATGCTGTGCCCATTTTCTATATTTTTTGTGAAATGTCTGCTCATAGATGGCTCTGCTAGTGCTTAGCCACAAAGGAGTCAATTAGTAGACCTTGTGACCATACGTGATTTGAATTGGCGGGAAAAACGTGTTTTTTACTAGTGCTATGGATATCGATGGTGTTATTTTTATTATAAACATTATAATTATTATAATGATTTTTAATATTAGTAACAGCAAAATAAGATAATGTAAAATATTTCGTAAATCAAAGAAAAGGGTGAACGGGCGAGACGGGCAGTACTCTTAACTGGCTCATTGGTGACTTAGTACAAGTATAGCCATCTATGTGTATAAACAATCAAACAAGTACTAACAGTGGGCAAAGCACGTGTCTACCCGTCGTATCCGTCGGCAAGGGGTTAAAATTTCTGATCTTAAAACATTACTAATAGCAACAACAATAGCAATGACAACATATGATGATGAGGACGATGTTAATGATTATGATGGTAAAAATAACTATAGAGATCATAGTAGGCATAAAGAAAGAAAAGCAAAAATAATATGAAAATGATAAGGATAATGATGAAACAATGAATGTATTATTTTTGTTATTTTCATTATTATTATTATTATTATCATTATTATTATCATCATTATTTCTGTTGTTGTTGTTGTTGTTATTGTTCTTGTTATCAATAACTCAATTATTATAGATCTCATTATTATTATTATTATCATTACCGTTATTATTATCATTATCATTATCATTATCATTATCGATATCATTATCGATATCATTGTCATCATTATTATTATTATTATTATTATTATTATTATTATTATTATTATTATTGTTATCATTATCATTATTATTATTATCATAATCAGCATTATTATAACTATTATCATTATTATCAACATCATTTTCCTAAGTAATGTTATTATTGGTATAATTATCATTATATTGCAAATGATGATAAGAATAATGAGCATATGTATACTGATAATGATAACGATAAGGATAATCATGATAAGGATGATGATAATATTAATAACACTGAGAGTGTTAGTAATAACATGAACATAATGGTAAAAAATGATAATAATAATGAAAACAACAATATTAATGATTATAATGATAATAATAATAATAATAATAATAATAATAATAATAATAATAATGATAATAATAATAATAATAAAGATAATATTAGTAATTATAATGATAATAGTAATACTAATGATAGCAATAATGAATATGATAATTATAATGACGGTGGTGTTGGTGATGATGATAATGTTAATGAAGATGAACATTGATAGCAGTAATAATAATAATAATAGGAACAATGCATATAATAATAATCATCATCTACTACTATTACTATAAATATGGCTACTACCTCTAATAATAAGGATAATAATAATGATAATAACAATATCAAGACAAAAACATAGGTAAGAATAAAACAATGAATCAATATCTAAATTTTCTGATGCCATTATGAATTACGGAATAGTATTGACCATCGCAATAATGGAATCGATGATGATATGATAGCTATTACGCATATATTATACAAATGCTAATACTAATATTGATTAATGGTAATGCAGTCTATTACTATGATTATGATAATGACAAAAGTGATATACGTAATGACAGTGATTGCAAACATGATACGAGTTAATGATAACAATGATACTAGTAAGGATAATATTCATAATAGTAACATTAATAACGAGAGTAGGAAAATAAGATAATATTAGTGTAGAATATGAAACATTAATGCTGAAACAAAAATATGACAATAATAATAAATCAATTCTAGTCATAACAGCAACATGATAACAATAATGATAATCAAGACGCAAATAATGTTTATATGAATGGCAATAATCCTACTCGTAACTGAAAAGATGATATTCACGTTGATAATAGTGACGATGATAATGGTAATACTTATAAGAATACGTGCATTGGTAATAATATTAATACCCACCTGTTCTCTGTAAACTATATGCATGAAAGGACAATAAAGCACTGAATCTACTAATAAAAGTATAGATATTATACGTGTTTTTAATTGTCACTAAGACATCTAGATACTTTTTTTCTATACACCATCATTATATTGTATTTTAAGCCTCTATATACTGTATCTGAGCTTCCATTAACGCTTAGTTACTTTAAAAAATGTATCACATTTGGTATGCACTTACTAAAAAATAAAGTATCTTTACTCGGGAGTAGATGAAACCGAAACGATCGCTTTTAGTTGATTCGGAAAGGCTGTTACTTGTTGTTTCCAAAGCTCGGAATAGATGAAGCTTCATATTGTGTTCGAACAGTGTTTCGGAGTTGATTTGACTAGGGCCTCGTATCATACCAATATTAGCAATAGAGATTCATAGACCGTTTGCAGCGTCATAATTACACTTTAATCTGCGAGACTATCAAGAGCCAAAATATCAAGATCAGGTATTTCGAAGTCAACCGTGTTTCTGTGGATCCAACGACACCAGGCAACTGATTCCACCAAAGAGAAAGCAAAAAGAGAAAGCCAGATATGGGCGCCTTTGATGCAAGAAAATGTCCTTCTAAACTATAAATCAATGTGCCATATGAAAGACAAAAGGGAAGTTTGCAATGAAGTGCATGAATATCATGACATAATGACAACCATTTGATACTCACTGGCAACGCCCCTCATAGAAGGGGACGTGGCCGGAAGTTAGTTGTCAACGTCTCCTTACTAACACTCTTTTTCTTCTTTCTTATTTATATTCAGTATCTCTTTTAGAGAATCCACAACTACTGCAAGACATGAGGACCCCTCTTTCTCTGCTGGCAACATGGGGCTTCCACTGCAGCAGGCAGACTGTTAGAAACTGGTCTGTTTGAGTGAATGCACGGCACCTGGGTCGGGGAGTGACGGATGTCTGGCCCGGCAGATTTACGGGGTTATGCTTACGTGGAAATCATGGGCATGTTTCTACCATCGGTGAGGGCCATAGTGTTCCCCGATTCAAAGCCATTTTACTTTGTCCAGGATAACAGCTCTAACCACACGAGCCGTGTCGTGAAGGCGTGATTTCGGCAACACCCCGAGATTACGCTGTGCCACATCCACCCAAATCGCTAGATTTCAATAAGACGCAATCGTCATATCGTCGTTGCTCAAGCAATTACGGCATGGGAGCGATTGCGCTCTGCAGACGAACGCCAGTTAACGGCGGCGTTAGTGGCTTATATACCACGTAGACGCCAGCGTTCGCTAAGCTGGTGGCGTTTTCACGAAATATTGAGAGTATCATACATTTCAAAACTCTTAATTTTTTTAAATATAGCCGAGCAAAGTGAACAAAAATAAAGAAACATAAGCTATTCTAGGGGTTTTCATAAGCTGTAACCTGGTCTGTATAGGTGTAATTAGTAGAAAAGTTTTAAAATGTGATCCTTGGGAGAGGGGGGGGGGGGCAAGCCAGGCCTTTAGAGGGCAAACAGACTTAGGAGGGCAACTCCCCCCCCTCCCTCCATTGAGCCCCCTGTCAGGGATACCAATATCAGGTCGAGCTCACAGCACTTTTTCCAACCACTTTCGTTGTCGTATCATATTATTAAGTTAGAAAGAATAAAGGTATTTTTTTAGCATGTGTTCGCAAATTGTACCAACATTAACATATTACCCTGAGTATACAGTACCATATATTAGATCATTTGTGAAAAAGACTGCACTGCAAATCAGAAATATATATTCCTTTCAAAATATCTATCATAATATCACTTTTTCATATATTATTCCATACCATACCCTGCATTATGCTCGGTAAACCAGTGTTAGATTCTCCCTTTGCTTACACTGTTATTTAGAAAAATTGCACACCTCATTTATCACCGTCTAATGAATACGAAGTATTCTAATAGGAACACTTGTATTACCATAATAATTTTTCATGTTTACTTCGATTAACAGCATTCTGAAGCATCTATTTGAAATTAAACAGTTATTTCGCAATTATATAATAACAAGTACATACCAGTACTACGTTCCTCCATTAGAGCTAAACTACATATAACATACAGAATTCCTTCTAAAACTTGAGATTAAATTAGCTAAAAAGTGTTGACTTCTAGTTACCCTTCCTATTATTTTTGCCATGTACTTGTATTACAAAAATCAGTGAGTTAGGAATTAAACCATAAACTTACAAAACAGCATTAGACATAGCGAGGAATCGGGCCACTGTTAATCAAATAAAAAAATAATGAGTTGCTCATTATTGTTGAAATCAAAACCACATGACTTACTGTCATTACCATTCTTAATAGCAATTTGGTGTCAACTTATCCTTCTCAACTAAATTAATATGCCAAACAGTAGTCATATCTAAAAAAGAAAAAGAAAAAAATAATAATAACATTTGCGCCATAAAGACATTTCATTCTGCCCGGTAATAATATCAGTGGCTATGAGTCTTTTTATTAACATCACTCCAGTTTCCTCCAGAAATCATTAATGTTGTAATATGATACCGAAGTTTGTAGCAAAAGAGGTTCACGCATGGTTGCTGCATTTTTCTTAATGAAGCGAAGTGCGTATTTTAACCTGGCTTTTGTTCGTAGTTTCGGCTCAAAAAAGAAAACATACGCACTGTAAGCCTTCCTTGCAACTGTGTGCAACTGAGTAACATACTCATTTTAGCCGGTATGGTATTTTGGACTATTTTTACACTTGCACACTCGTTCATAATGTAATGTCTAAACATAAGTCCTTTTCATGGATTCAGGTTTACAATTAGCGTCCCTATATAATAGAAAATTATAATATGATCAAGGTTCTCCAGCTAAATTTCTTTAATAAGTTAAGTTAAGTAAGTTTATTTACCACCCTGGCTATCTGCTCAGGCGTGGGCAATCATGATTACAGTTTTATATACATCTAACACAGTACAATAGTCTGTGACTACTTGTAATTTACATGGTAGTATAGAAACATGTCATACATCATACAAAAATAATACGTTGATATGATCTTGCCGTGTTTACATAAGACTGTGTTTTTTGTTTACGGCAGTTATACATAGTAAATTTAGGATATGATACGAGTATATCTTCCAATGTATCAGATGAAATGAAATATTCACATAGTTCTTTATACCTCATGTTAGGTGGTCTGAAAGGCTGTATCACATGACATTCCGAGATATAATGCTCAAGCGTTCGCTTGTTTTCTTCGTTACACAGTCTACATTTAGTTTCATCTGCACTTTTTGCACCGTGCAGTTGCCAATACATTCTGTAACCTAAACGTATTCTGGCAATAACCACGTCACATTGTCTGGTTTGACTTCGGTGCCACCCATAGGAGGGCTTGCTATCTCTATACTGATCGTAGTGCCTTATGGTACAGCTTTCAGGCCTTTGAGTGTTTGTCAGATCTACTAGTTCTTCCTTATGAGAACTTTTCAATATATGTGCAACCCTAGCAAGAGGCATCCCAAGATCTATGTTCACAGTATCTTTGGTACAGGCTTCCTTCGCCAATTTGTCGACGTGGTCGTGCTTGCTTATGCCAACCTGAGATGGTATCCATACAAATTGAATGTTAAAATTACGCTCTATTGCACAAGTTACGTTACGCTTAATGCAACTCACAATTTCCTCATCGCCACCTGCTTTGAAAGAATTTAGTGTCCGAAGAGCACTCTGAGAGTCACAGAAAACTACTCCAGAGCCCCGAGACATTACGAATTCCGTTGCAAGGAGTATACCTGCCAGCTCCGTTTGTGTAGTGCTGGCCCAATTTTGCACTCTCATATTAACTTGATGTTTTAGTAGGCCATTTTTGTATACAGTACAAGCACAACCAGCTTTGTATCCAGACTGTACGGATCCGTCAACGTAACACTCGTATACATCATCGCCCATAGACTCTGTGTGTTCCTTCACCGTTGCTAATGCAATTTGTTGTAACACGCAGTTATGTACACTGTTTTTTTGTGGTAGACACGTAAGGTGCACGATCAATTTTGATTTTTTCCATGGTGGAATGGATCGACCCTGTGGTATTTTACTAATTGGGACATTGAGCTTTGTAATGTTCATGGAGATTTTGTGTATTAGAGGGCGCGCGTGTGTGTGATTAGTCACGTCTGCTTGCGTGATTTTATGCTGCATTTGTTTTTGGAAGTCTGAAAGATACAAGGGTTCCCTCAGAGCTCTGACCCCAAATATAGTGGAAATAAATATTATTCTATCAGAGATGGATGGTAGGTTAAGTTCCGACCTCATGTTTACTATTCTTGCTGTTCTCGGGGCGCCGAGGATAATCCTCATGGCTACATTTTGCACTACCTCCAAGCTATTTATTTCTGATTCCTTACATTGCAACAAGTGCAGTGCATGGTAGTCTACAACTGATCTTATAAAAGCCAAGTAAAACAGTCTAGCGAGCTTAACATTGATGCCATGTTCTCTTCCAACAAGAACTTTCAACGGTTTCAGTCTCTCCCAGAGTCTCTTTTTCAGGGAAGGGATCAGGTCTGCATCATTTATGTTCACCCCGAGATATTTATATTTATGACACATGTCAAGCTCTTGGTCACCTATGCGAAAAGTGGGTAGGGGTATGATACATGGATTGAGAGCCATTGTTTTCTCAGTGGATATGACTAATCCACACTCATGAGCCCTAGTTGTGAGTTTGTCGAGAATTATTTGCATCCTCTCTTGTGATGATGCTTTGACACATATGTCATCAGCATAGCATATAATGGATTCACCATCCCCAAGTGGAATATCTGCCACCAGCTTGTGCATGAGGACATTGAACAACATAGGGCTGAGAACTCCTCCCTGTGGCGTCCCAAGTTCAAAAGATTGTGTGGTGGAACTTCTCACTCCCCTGAACAAGACACTTGCAGATCTGTTCGAAAGATACATTCTAATCCAGCTCAATAATTTACCCCGGATGCCAAAGCTTACTAATTGTTCTAGGATAATTTCTCTGTTTGCAATGTCAAAAGCTGACTTAAGGTCAAGAAAAACAGTGTGCTTCCCTGGATTAGAGTTTGAGTAGTACTCTGCAAAGCAATATTGTGTGCTACGTCCCGTTATGAATCCGTACAGTCTGTGAGATAATTTACCTTGCAACCTGTACCTGAGTCTGTTCAAAATTATCCTTTCTAGAACTTTGCATACACATGAGGTTAGTGAGATTGGGCGGTATTTATCAGTGTTTGGTTTCGGTATAGGGATGATTAGACTGCGCGTCCAGAGGCCAGGCAGAATACCTTCTGACAAACTTAACCTGCACAGGTGCAAAAGGGGATTACCAGGTACCTGAGCTATAAGGCGGAGGACACTATAGGTAATTCCATCTTCACCTGGTGCAGACGCTTTTCCTTTGAACAGTGCATTGTTCAGCTCCCACTCAGTAATCTCAGCAAAGTCTGAAGGGTCTGTCTCAGAACATCCAATCTCAATGGCAAATTTACGTGCAATTTTAGACTGACTAAGGTGGTTCTGAATATTTGTGGGAAGTGAGCTCAATTTGGACGCTCCAGCCCATTGACTAAGGAGCATGTCTGCTTGTGCAAGAGGACTATGGAATTGCGGGGTGTTAGTTCTTTTGCCTGAGAGTCGATTAATTTTTTTTCCAGACCTCAGACATTGAGGTGTTATTGTTTATGCTTTGTAGGAACTGTTCAAAGTGTTCTTTTCTAAAAAGAGTTTTTAAATCCCGTAGATTTTGGTTATCCTTAAGAAACTGAATAAGATTGTCAGGTGTATTGTCCTGCTTGTAGATATCACAAAGCTCCTGAACTCGCTTTTGTTCCCTTAATAGTGTAGGGTCACTGACCCACTTAGGTTGTTTTAGCGTTGTGAATTGTTGCTCTTTAAGGTTTTCTTTGGACAGACCCAGGTGTTGTAGTAATCAGTGACCACTTTCATCATGTCCATGGAGAATTTATCAACACTCGTTACTGTGTAATCGTTATACCAGTCATAAATACGTGATTTAAAGTGGTGCTCAAGGTAAGGAGGAATAGAAATTTTAAGCCTATTTGTTTTTGCAGATGGACTATTATCAACAGCGTATCTCGTTACTATTGCAAAGTGGTCACTGATTAGCTCTGTTGCAAGCATGCTTCTGACGTTTCCATGCACAAGATCCCTTCCTATTACATAATCTAGCCTACCCCCCGCCACGTGAGTTTTCCTGTCTGTATCATATACGGTCATAGATCTATCGTTCACAAAATTTCGGAACTCTTCGCCATTTTCATTGCATTGACTGTCTCCAAATGTATAATGCCTAGCATTAAAATCCCCCATGCATATTGTGCCGTGATTCTGAAAGTTGGGCAGTGAATCAGTTTGAAATTTTCTACACCTTGCGTATACATTGTACAGAGAGAAAAACCCAGAGGCTGTTCGAATGTGTAAATGCTGATATTGCACATTATTGTCATCAGACTTCTGCACCAAATTATGCGGTATGGTGTCACTGACATAAGTCAATAGGCCTGTCATCCCTGTGTTCGTATAGGAGTGGTACCCTCTAATTCTAGGGGCGGTTTTTATTTTAGTGGCTGATGTGAAGGGCTCTTGTAGACAGATAACGTCAACAATATGGTTATGAATGTAGTAGAGCAAGTCATTAATTCTACGGTTGACACCACGTATATTCCATGAGAGAAACGTAATTATTTTCTTGTCCCCCATCACACCCTATGATTAGCTGATTGGTCAAATTTGTGTTTGATGAAGCCCTTTAGTTTGCAGATTTATTGTACAGCATTACATATCTGTGCTGCATCTTGTTTATTTACACTGATTCTGCGCGCTTTCCTCATATTGATATTATACGTATAATCCGTACCTGATATCATTTTCTGAGTGATGTCCCATAGTTCGTCCGTTTCCTGCATATTTCCGTCGGCGTTGTTTTCACTGTTACTGTCGTCACCGTTTTTAGATGATTCGTCGATGGTATCTTGAGTAATAACATTATCACAGACCTCATTCGTATTTTCGACATCACTAACATCATCAGAAATCATATTTTCCCTGTCTGCTACCCGATCACTTTTTATTTCCATAATCATTTTTCTCATTTCAACAAGCTCTTGCCTGATGCTTTCATTCCTATTTTCAACATTACTAACATCATTAGAAAGCATATTTTCCCTGGCTACTCCCCGATCACTTTTTATTTCCATAATCATTTTTCTCATTTCAGCGAGTTCTTGCCTGAAGCTTCTTATTTCCTCAATCATTTCCTTGTTTTGTTCATCACTGTTCACTCCTGTGGCACTTTTTCCTGGGATGGGGAATCCCCCTGGCAGTTGCGGGAATGCCTGTGGGTTGGTGACGTCACACGGCACTGGGTGGGGTGCGGCTGGGCTGGGCATCGCCGCTCCGCGGTCGATGGGTACGGTCGGGGCAGCAGGGGGGGGGTGCGCGCGGCGGTTTGTGGGGGCAGTTGCGGTGCCAGGCCGCCACGCTTTGCTCTCCGCACCTGATACACCTCTTCACTATGCTGATGCTGCCAGTGTCTCCGTTGTCGTTGTCTTTTTCATTTTTATGTGCAGGACAGTCCTTCGTCAGGTGAGCTTCTGCGCAAACAGCACAGGCTGTTTCTTTCCTGCAATATTTTGCTACGTGGCCGTACCCCTGGCACTTGTAGCAAACCACAACATCCGAGCTCCACGGTCGAATGGAGCTCGACTCTATGTATTGTCCAAAGAATTTGTACTCTTTGGGTGGCGGATGTTCTCCACTCCATACAATGACGATTCTATTCAGGGATTGTCCTTCCTTGTAGATCATCCGAGCTTTAAAAACACCCGGAAGATGCAGTGCTTCTTCTGCAGCGGCCTCCTTTGGAAACCTGGTAACCAGGTATTCCCCGTATGTTTTGCCTTTGGGTCTATAGTCGTCTTTATTTTGCAGAGAAATTCCTGCGAAAGTCCCATTAATCATGAGGGCTACGTATTGTTGTTGTTCCCTCTTTACATAGACATAACGAGAGGATATCCATTTCCCCTGCACCATGTCTAGCGGGCCTTCCTCTTGGAGGGGCGGCAGCTGGCTGACCTCCCTCATCCACTTGATTTTATCAGCTGTAGACGTATCCTCCGGAAAGGCCAGTCTAATGTACTTTTCCTTTGGGGCGATGGGTTCACGTTGTTTAGTCGTTGCTCCGGTTGCATTATTGGTCATGTTGCTGGTGTGGTGTTGCGATGTGGTCTTCACTGTCTTCCTCCTCTTCTGAACGAGTTGGAATCCCTCGTCATCCACATCGGGGTCGACAGGCGAATCCACACCGTTCATTTCCCTATGTTCAGTGAAATCAATCCCTCCCATAGGGTGGGGGGATGAGGGGGTGGTAGATGGTAATGCGGGGGCCCCGAGCACGTCCCCCTCCCCCTCCATGATGGGACAGCGAGGGGAGCGAGGAGGTGGTTGTCCACTTCTACGGTGATTAATTCCCTGCGGTCGGGCGCGGGGAGGGTGTGAGCGCCAGGTCAAGTGCTGTCACACATACACTCACCAGGGCTGGTCAACGGTCGTCCGTACAGCACCCTGTTACCCTGGCACTACACTCAGTATTCGTAACTTTTACTAAACACTGTCTTTTCTAGATGCCTTGATCATAGTATCTGACACAATTTGGTGAGTATACACCCACGCACACCACACACAGTTTGGGTATAAGGACAACCCAGGTGAGGGGGTTTATCCCCGTAAAATCGTCCAAAACACAGGAGAAATCCTGGTGACGTCCTGCCTTGGTGTTACTAGGCTTTTGTGATTTCTTTAATATTTCAGTTTCTTCAGACTTAAAAAGACTTGTCTCGAAAGAATTAAGTTTCATTAACCAGACAACTCATTTCACCATTGACATTTTTTTGCCATTTCACTCCCGGTGCATGAGTGTTGAAGTTACTAATGAAGCTTATAGTTTTAAAAGATCTTTTATCCCCTCAAGCAGTGGTTTATTACAGCATGTATTTTCGCTTCGAGACTGCAGTACCTTTCATGTCTCTGAACGGCCATATCCACACAGTAACCGGAGAAATATAAAATAAAATTTATTAATTAATGAATAATAACAATAATAATAATAATAATAATAATAATAATAATAATAATAATAATAATAATAACAATAACAACAACAACAACAACAATACAAATAATAATAATAATAAATATTGTTATTATTATTATTATTATTATTATTATTATTATGATAATGATTATGATAATAATGATAGTAATAATAATAATAATAATAATAGTAATAATAATAATCATAATAATAATAGTAATAATAATAAATAATAATAATAATAATAATGATAATGATAATTTTAAAAAAATACATATATAAAGGAGAGAGAAACACATCAATTATCCCCGCCTTTCTGACGTCACTCTTTCCATTCTTACCATGAATAATACAGTATTACGGAGCAGTTTATTGCGCTTGGAATGCAGTTAAATGTATCCTAAAAACAACCAAATGATATAGAAGAGACATAAAGCTTCAGTTTTCTCCCACGGAAAC
>NC_061856.1:4445435-4447935 GCF_019202785.1 Penaeus chinensis | reverse complement strand
GATAACTACACTGAATTTCTTTACTAGAAAGGATATACTTTTATGTATGTTCTTTTGTGTATTATATGTGTGTGTGTGTGCAGGCGTGTGTGCATGTTTATGCATTATTCTGTATGGCATGTTTTTGTATATCAGTATTTCTCTATCTATATATACGCATGTAGATATATGTACGAGCACATATGCTTGTATCCTTGCATGAATACGTACATATGAAATCCCATTAAAGAGTTAAAAAATCCTACATACGTTGAAATCACTTTGTTCTGGAGGCTGAACCTCATATAAAACAGAAATAGAGCTCCCCGAATCATAAGCCTTACAAAGGAATACAGGCTCGCGAATTAGAATTCATGAATTTTATTATAGTTTCCCCCTGGTGAAATAATTTCTGTTTTGTAAGTAATGTTTCAAAATGAGGCCTTAGTTTACAAAGTGACCAAAAAAGTATAGCCGTTACGGTCATTATTACACGTTTTCCATATTTCTGATTGTTAATGATATATGGTAAGCTTCATTCTCAATCTATTTGTATGTAAATTAGAATGAGATATATTTTTTCTCAAGTACAATTGGTTCATTAAAAGTTAGCATTTCACCATTATCAACATCACGATCGTGATGATGATGTTGATAATGATGATGACGATGATGATGATAATGAAGATTATGATGATAATGAAGATTATGATGATAATGAAGAATATGATGACAATGATGAAGAAGAGAGGATAATGATGATGATGATTATGATATAATAATGATGATAACGATGATGATAATGATGACGAGGTTATGATGATGATAATGATGATGGTGATGATAATTATGATAGGAAGGAGGAGGAGGATTGTATAATAATGATAACGATGATGAATCATAATGATGTTGATTATGATGATGATGATAAGGAGGAGGAGGATTATATAATAATGATAACGATGATGAATCATAATGATGTTGATTATGATGATGATAAGGAGAGGCAGGATGAGAAGAAAACGAGCATCGCTGGGCTGAGTGGCAGCTCTTTTGGCTCTCCGATCAGCTCGCTCGTTTCCAAAGATACCAACACCCAACACAGAGTTAGCTCATGAACCTCCCTTACCACTGGGTGTGAGGAGTTTAAACTCTTGATTGCTTGTAAAGTACGACGAGAGTTGCGGAATATTACAGCAGAATGGTTCGTAAGATCTCTAATTATCTTCATTGCTGCTAGGGTGGCATGTAACCCTGCTGTGAAGATCGAGGCTACCGAAGAAAGACTGCCAACTGTAGTCTTCCTCCTGCTAACTGTTGTAAAACCTACATTTTCTTTTTCTTTATTTCGAACCATGTGTGTATATATTGCATTTGATCTTTGGTTCTTAAAAGTGTGTTGAAGAAAACTCTCACTGATTTCTGCTTCGGATTTCTCTCCCTTCCCTACTACGACCAAATCCAGTTCGACTAAATTGGTCCATGGGGGGAAGGGGGGTGGGGCCCGGGGAGTTCCAACAGCTAGAACCTTGGAGAGATTCAAAATGAGATCTTCCACAATATTGCTCATTCTCCTCTCATAGGTCCGGCTGTCCTCAAGGGGGTTGAAAACCAATCTGTATGTAGGAGATCCCGGAAACAGCCTCGTGTAGTAAACCAGGTACATGTAGTCCTTGTGTAATGGAAGAGGTGGTTCTCCACTCTCACAGGGACTCCACAGTTTCTGAGAACTTCATTATGCACGGAGTCCAGCATCCGGAAAACATTGGGAGTTGCAGATCTGTAAGCCTCATGTTTGCTACGATTCCATTTCAATGCAATTCAAATCATCAGACAAAAGTGCTTCTCCTTGTTAACCATTTGCCAGTGCATCTCATGTCTTGGTTTATGCTGCAGTATCAATTTTGCAATACATCATCTTCACCATCACCATCATAATCATTGCTATTATTATTATTATTATTATTATTATTACTATTATTATTATTATTATTATTATTATTATTATTATTATCATCATCATTATTATTATTATCATTATTATTACAGTCTTTATTGCAAAAAAGCTATCTTATCACCATCATAATTATCATCATCATTGCCTATTAACCTTCCCACTGTCCAACCAGAACCAATCAGGGACCTTGTGTATAAACATTATAACAACATTAAACTTATTAACAGATATATGGAAACAACATAAAGTATTTAATAATGGAGAAATAATGTTTCTTCTCTGTACTTTGTCCCCATAAGAATACAGAGCAAATAATGTATGTCTTTATTTGTGTCATTTGAAGGTCTGTCAGTAAAGAGGAACATGGTGGATAAGGTATAAAGTGTAAGGTAATAGGAATAATTAAATGAAGGACCGTGGATTGCCGACCCCTGTTGTTATTAACTATTTCTATGAACTATAATTGCTATTCACTATATTGTTATTAATTGTATTGCTATCAACTGCCATTGTATTGCGGTATTTATTCATGCCTCCAAACCGTACATTTTCCATCTAAGGAAA
>NC_061856.1:4407935-4410435 GCF_019202785.1 Penaeus chinensis | reverse complement strand
GGGAACGTCCTCACTTTCAGCTTTATGCATAAATCATTCGAAGTTTACGCTATAATTCAAAAACTTGATATCCTCGTGTATCTTCTCGAAGGAAGTGGTATATCGTAATGAAAATAAGGTAAAAGAGTGTGGTAAAAACACGTGAAAAGTTATTATTGTAGAGTTATTGAGGCAATGCATGTATCAGTTTGTAAAGGATCTATATTTGTGTTACAATGAGAGCACTCATGTTAGACATAGTTGTTTTCCGTGAGACATGAATGTCATTATCATCCTTCTTGCTTTGCATATATTAATTTAGAGACAACAATATGGAAGAAAAAAAAATGAAAGGGAAGATATACGAGTAGAAAAAAATGAGAGAGAAAAGGACTGAACGATACATGAGAATTAGTTAAATGTCAAGTGACTTTCTCTTTATATATAATACAATGAAAAGGTAACATAGAGAAAACCCTTAACCTTATATATAAAAATAATTGGGATGAAGGTACAGGAAAACTGGTTAAATGAACCGAATAGTTATGGTTCATTGAATTGTGAGCGAAATATGTAGAACGAGAAGCATGAATTTTCAACAAGCAACGCACTGTGACCTAATGACTTACATTAAAGAAAGAAAGAAAAAAAGAAGACGGAGAAGAAAAAGAAGAAGACAAAGAAGACGGAGAAGAAGAGGAAGACGAAGAAGATGGAGAAGAAAAAGAAGAAAAAGAAAAAAAGAAGAAGAAGAAGACGAAGAAGACAAAGAAGACGGAGACGAAGAGGAAGACGAAGAAGATGGAGAAGAAGAAAAAGAAGAAAAAGAAAAGAAGAAGAAGAAGAAGAAGACGAAGAAGAAAAAGAAGACGGAGAAGAAGAAGAGGAAGACGAAGAAGATGGAGAAGAAGAAAAAGAAAAGAAGAAGAAGAAGAAGAAGAAGACGAAGAAGAAAAAGAAGACGGAGAAGAAGAAGAGGAAGACGAAGAAGATGGAGAAGAAGAAGAAGAAGAAGAAAAAGAAAAAAAGAAGAAGAAGAAGACGAATAAGAAAAAGAAGATAGAGAAGAAGAAGAAGAAGACGAAAAAAAAAGACGAAGAAGAAGAAATAAAGAAGAAGAAGAAGACGCAGAAGAAAAAGAAGAAGACAAAGGAAAAGAAGAAGACGAAGAAAGGAAAAAGAAAAAGAAAAAAGAAGAAGAACAGGATCAAGAACAATAAGAAAGAAAGAAGAAAAAGACAAAATACTCTCCTATCAATTAACGATAATGAACATCCGTATTGAAGGTCGATGAAAGAAACTTAATCATATTAAGAGAACGATTTAAATGCTTTTGATATGATAGAGCACCTAATTGGATTATAATGTTGAAAATTGTTCAAGAAAAAGGAATAAAACCATCCCAAAACGATTTTATCTTCGTTACATATGGTTCTGTAGACCAACTTTCTGAGAAATGAATGTGCGCTTTATGTATGTTAAACATTTAAACACGCACACATACAGTCACAACAGACACAAAAAATATAGCTGATATGCTTCTTTTTTTTTCGTTTTTTTTATCATGATTTTCAAAACTTTTGATGAGTTTCAAAATCTATGGTGAAATTGAGGACTAAATATGAAAAAAAAAAAAATTGTGAGCAATTAAAAAAAAAAAAAAGGTGATTATGATTATTCATATCTATTCATTATTACTGCAAAACATTACTAATTATCAATATAATAATTAATAATGATAATTATTACTATCATTATTGTTTTTGCTGTTGCTATTATTATTGTTATTATTATTATTATTATTATTATTATTATTATTATCATTATTATTATTATTACTATTATTATTATTATCATTATTATTATTATTACTATTATTATTATTATCATTATTGTTATTATTATTGATATTAGTATTATCATTATTTATTATAATTAACATCATTATCATTATCATAATTATCATCATCATCATTTTCATCATCATCATCATCATTATTACTGTTACTTTTGTTGTTGTTGTCATTATTACCACCATCATTATCATTGCTATTATCATCATGCTGAAAATAATATTGATCAAATATTAATAAGATTTACAATAAAAAGCTATACTAATAAAGATATTAAATGTTATGATGATAATAAATGACATTAACAACAGAATGATAATTACGATAATGATAACAGTCACGATAATAATGATAATGATAATGACAAACAGAAAATATTACTACTATTGAAAATCTCGTCTGAAAATCTCACCGATCACGCCTGACACTTCTTGACATCCTTATACCTCATCCTCGCCAGCCTGCTTCCCGTCGCTGTTAACCAATTATCTGACAGTTCCCCACGAAACATTGTTGTTAAAGGTGTTGGACCATGCAATAAACATCCCACAGGATTCATGTTGCCCGGGAAATAGGATCTGTCGAGGCGAGAATTTACACCCCCCTCCCCTCCCTCTTTCTCCTCTCTCTCCCTCCCTCCCTTCCCTCCCTCCCTCCCTCCCCGTCCT
>NC_061856.1:4355435-4362935 GCF_019202785.1 Penaeus chinensis | reverse complement strand
ATATATATATATATATAAACCATTATATTATATATATATACACATCATATATATGAACATATATATATATATATATATGTATATATAAATATATATATTTAAATGTATATATATATATATACATATGTATATACATATATGTGTGTGTGTGTGTGTGTGTGTGCGCGCGCGCACTTACACAGATATTTGTGAGTGTGTGCATGTGTATATATATATATATATATATATATATGTATGTATGTATGTATGTTAATGTGCAGTAATACACACATATAATGGTATGTCGATAGGCAAATGGACATGAATATATATATATATATATATATATATATATATATATATATATATATATATAAGTATATATATGATACGCTACTCCTTGCGCAAATAATTTCTGCGAGAAAGAAACCGCACTTAACCCCAATAAGAATGCCTGGGGAGTAACCTTTTCTTAACCTCGTTACAGCGTATTCAAGTCGTGGTCGCACATCCATCACAATGTCTGGAATGCCAGGAAAACGAACGGGCTCACAGAAGAGCTTTTAAACTGATTCGTAGCAACGTATCCGGGGCTGGGTAGAATTTGCGTGGTTGAAATGTCTCTATTCCGGGAAAATGTACAGAGGGGCTTTAACGATGAAATTCTCTCGCCAGTGCTTATAAGTGTGATGCTGTTAGTTGTTCAGGTAATTTTACGATGTGTGAAATATTAAGATTTCTATCATTTTCATGTTTTTTTTCTTTTCTTTTTTCTTTATTCGTCAGTGTTTTACTAATAGTTTTTTTGTTTTGTTTCATAATTGTTGGATTTGTTCAGTAATTGTATAGGTGGTATATAGTGAAGGGCATTAAAATAAATAAGTTTGGCCATTTTGTAAACAGATGTAACTTCATACAGTACAGTTCAAGAATTACAACAGTTTCCCTATGGCAGATGGACCCATATGATTCTGCTAACTAGCCTGTATCTTCAAAAGCCTATCCAGGTAAAATATGCCAGGGAAAGACGCAGTCGGAGGAAAACAACTCCGTACTAAGCCAAGCAAGTCAGATAAACCAAGTAAGAGGGTAGTTGATGCGGCGAAAACTTCTATGAACAATCCTAGCATCGAAATACAAGGGTTAGGCAAGGATGCCAGTCGAACCGGGTAGGACGAAGGCGAAGTACGTGACTCGACGAGGCAATTACACAGGGTAACAGGAAACGGTTCGGTTCCCCATCAAAAGGGGGAATGGGTGGGTGTGAATGGCCTGGAGTTCCCCCTCATACCTCACCTTCTAGGCAGTAAAGGAGCATTCATTCCCACTGGACAATCACAGTCTATTTTATTATTACAAAAGGCCGTTCTCACACTAAATAACAATCGATCAGTATTTGCAATGGTTATAGGGAGACTACCTGTCCTCTCCAAATAACCATAAACCAAGTATAAATCCGTCAATAACCCTTATACTGTAGCATTGATAGTGATAGTAGTAATAACAGTAATTATTTTATTACTATTACTCTCATTATCAGTATTCACAACCTGACAGTTTTTCCACAACCATTAATCCCATTGTCATAATTATTATCACTTATATACATATAAGTGTGTAATGAATAGGCCATCCATAATATATATTAAAGAAACTGACAAATCAACAAATTCCTCTACACTTCCCAATTTTATTATCTATTTTACTCAAATCTCTCTCTTCCCCCGCCTTTTTTTTTTTTTTTTTTTTTTTTTTTTGATATGTCAGAGAAACAAAAGAACCTTCCTCCGGAGCTCCACTTCTGCATAATGTATATTTGATGTGTTTCCTCTCGGGTTTGGGGCAAATGCAATTAGAATCCCCTCTCCCTCTCCTCTCCTTCCTTCCTTCTGGTCCTTTTCTCAGCCTTCCTGTATTTGTTCCTCTCTCTCTCTCTCTTTCTCTCTCTCTCTCTCTCTCTCTCTCTCTCTCTCTCTCTCTCTCTCTCTCTCTCTCTCTCTCTCTTCTCTCTCTCTCTCTCTCTCTCTCTCTCTCTCTCTCTCTCTCTCTCTCTCTCTCTCTCTCTCTCTCTCTCTCTCTCTCTCTCTCTCTCTTTCTCTCTCTCTCTCTCTCTCTCTCTCTCTCTCTCTCTCTCTCTCTCTCTCTCTCTCTTTCAAAACCGCATATACACGTATACATATAACCACCCTATGTATCCATGTGTGAGAAATATAGTATATATATATAGATATATTATGTAAATTGTGCGTGTGTTTGTTTGTGTGTGTATATGTGTATGTATGTATTATATACATATACACACATATATATATGCATATATACATATATATATACATATGTATATATAGTCATATATATTGTGCGTGTGTTTGTTTGTGTGTATATATACATATTCACACACATATATATATGCACATATATACATATATACATATGTGTATATATAGTCATATATATTCATATATATGCATATATATATAGATAGATAGATAGATATGCATATATATATATATAGATAGATAGATAGATAGATAGATATGCATATATATATATATATGTGTGTGTGTGTGTGTGTGTGTGTGTGTGTGTGTGCATATATACACATATATATGTATACACACACAGATACAGACACACACACACACACATGCACACACACACACACACACACACACACACACACACATATATATATATATATATATATATATATATATATATATATATACATATTTGTATGCATGTGCACATACACAAACTGGTTGATTACTCTTCAAATTGTTTCTAGATTACTGAACGTTACTACATACTTAGAAGGCTATGCAGAAAGACATCACAAACTGAAAACTAACACAATATTTATTTTATCAACTGTTAATTACTTACCCTTACAATATATCACAGAAAATAAAAAAGTTTGTACAATTAAATCTTACAAAAAAAAGGAACGAGATTAAATATAAGTAAGTAAACAAACCAAGAGGAGTTCGCTGTGCACACACAGAACCAGAAGAACAAAATCCAGGAACAAAAATTTGTCTGTGGACAAGCTGATCTTCCGGAATCTAAAATGCGACGTATTTGCCACTAAAAGCTTCGACACGCCTGTCTAACATACAGATGCAACGCAGAGAGAGTGTGTGCGGCTTGGCCATATTTCTTATGATCTGATTTTACATTTCTGTTTTAATATCATATTTATTTTGTTTCATTTTTCTGTCTATTTTTTAAACTTTTGCTTCAGGGTTATTTGATTGATGGTCAATATCCGTTCCATTCTTCATTGGAAATGAAATAAAGAACAGGTTTTTTCTTGATAGCTTTGACGTGTGGAATAATTTTGAACAAAATTCTTCAATCATTCCTGCAGCTGAAAATGTGAACATCAGCCAGCGGTTGGCCCAAAATCCAATCAATTAAATGCAATAAACCAAAATGAAAAAGGAATCTAGTTACGATGACACTAGTAATGCATGATCAACTACCAGTGCAATATAACACAATGCATTAACATAACGTACTTCAGCCAAATAAAAAAATAACGATATTAAATACATATCATGAACCAAATGAATTTTTTTTAAATGAGAATACTTAATACAATTTATGAATCAAAATTAATAAACACATTTGATACAAAGTGTTTGGATAAAAACACAATGCATTTAACATAAATTATCCACTGAATCAGATCAACTGAGCAAAGTAAATTAATACTATATTTTGATGTAAATAAAACCAATGTAATACTAAGTAATATGAGGCCCTGTGGAATTTGGGGAATATCTCAACATGTCAAAAATATGAAGAAAACAAAACTAAATTTATTTTCTTCTCGAGACAATATATATATACATATATATATATATATATATATATATATATATATATATATATATATATATAGAGAGAGAGAGAGAGAGAGAGAGAGAGAGAGAGAGAGAGAGAGAGAGAGAGGGAGAGAGAGAGAAAGAGAGAGAGAGAGAGAGAGAGAGAGAGAGAGAGAGAGAGAGAGAGAGAGAGAGAGAGAGAGAGAGAGAGAGAAGACGAGGGATGGAGAGATAGAGAGAGAGAGAGAGAGAGAGAGAGAGAGGACGAGGGATGGAAAGAGAGAGATAGAGAGAGAGAGAGAGAGAGAGAGAGAGAGAGAGAGAGAGAGAGAGAGAGAGAGAGAGAGAGAGAAGACGAGGGATGGAAAGAGAGAGAGAGAGAGAGAGAGAGAGAGAGAGAGAGAGAGAGAGAGAGAGAGAGAGAGAGAGAGAGAGAGAGAGAGAGACGGAGAGTGGGAAAAAGCGAAAGAGACAGAGAGTCAGAGAGAGATAGGGAGAAAGAGACAGAGAGAAAGAGAGAGAGTTAATGGCAAAAAGCGAAAGAGAGAGAGAGAGAGGGAGGGAGGGAGGGAGGGAGGGAGGGAGAGAGAGAGAGAGAGAGAGAGAGAGAGAGAGAGAGATAGGGAGGGAGAGAGGGAGAGAAGGAAGGAGGGAGGGAGGGAGGGAAGGAGGGAGGGAGGGAGGGAGATAGATAGATAGATAGAGATAGATAGATAGAGAGAGAGAGAGAGAGAGAGAGAGAGAGAGAGAGAGAGGGAGGGAGGGGGGAAGGAGGGAGGGAGGGAGGGAAGGAGGGAGGGAGGGAGGTAGGAAGGGAGGGAGGGGGGAGGGAGGGAGGTAGAGGGAAGGAGGGAGGGAGGGAGATAGAGAGAGAGAGAGAGAGAGAGAGAGAGAGAGAGAGAGAGAGAGAGAGAGAGAGAGAGAAAGAGAGGGAGGTAGGGAAGGAGGGAAGGAGATAGAGAGAGAGAGAGAGAGAGAGAGAGAGAGAGAGAGAGAGAGAGAGAGAGAGAGAGAGAGAGAGAGAGAGAGAGGGAGAGACATAATCGTCCAAATTTGCTACCGTATGACCTTCGAACAGTTCTGACTGAATAAAGTTATAGCATGTTGTAAGAAGGTAGATAGACAAATACCTCGTCATTAGTCAGTCTGTCTACTGATCTGGTTACTGTTACTGTAATATTTATCTGTTTTATTATTAGTAATACAATTATAATTTTTCTTCTTCATTCTTATTATTATTTTATTTTATTTGTATTACTATAATGATAATAATAATGATTATGATTATTGTTGTCATTATCCTTATTATAACTATTACTATCATTAATTTCATCATTATCATCATTGTTATTGTTATTAACATTGTGATCATTATTATTATTATTATTATTATTATTATTATTTTTATTGTTTTATTTATTGTTATTATTATCATCATCATCACTTTTGTTAGCATTATTATCATCGTCGTTATTATTGTTATTATTAACATTATCATCAATATCATTATCATTACTATCATCATTACCGTTATTATCATCATTATTTTTTGTTATTTTTATCATTAAGCATAATATTTATTATTCTTATTACTATTGCTATTATCATTATTATTATTATTATTTGTATCATCACTGTTATTATTATTGCTATCTTTATATTATTGTTATCATTATAATTATTAATATTATCATTATAACATTATTGTTATCATAATAATTATCATAACCATCATTATCATTACTCTTATTGTCGTTATTATTTTCAAATTCCATTAAGTTATCAAGGACAATATTCAGACACTATTCATTACCTTGAACAATGAAAACAATGTTAATACAATAACAAAGAATGTTATAATTCATGTCCACTCCTGCACTGATTTTGTAATACTATATACTACCTGAAACAATATATATCTCGTCAAGCAAATTGTCATGTTGTATAACGTATGTAATTTACATATTAATTGCTTGAAAGTCAGCAGAAAAGGATACTGTCAATGGCTGACACGTGTGCTAGCCGGGAAGAGCAAAGTGTGGATTTTATTTCGAAAGTAGGACATACGCGAAATTAAAGATTTTTAGATTTTAGTGAAGGATTTTTTATAAAACTGATATGGCTGGATTTCTATGCTTTTTTGTTCTTTTCTCTCTCTCTCTCTCTCTCTCCCTTTTTTTTTTTTTTTTTTTTAAGTAGCATTATGTCTTTCTAAATCTGTTTTTGTATGTATATCTGCTTGCGTGTCTGTTTGTCTGCATGCCTGCTTGTGTGTCTCTGTTTTCTCTCTCGCTTTCTCTTTTACTTTCTAAGTTTCTCTTTCTTCCTTCCCTCTCTCTTTTTCTCTCCCTCCTTCCCTCTCTCCTGCCTCCCTACCCCACCACCCCACCCTCTCTCTCTGTCTGTCGCTCTCTTTCTCTCTCTCTCTCTCTTTCTCCATCTATCTATCTGTCTCTCCCTCCCTCTCTGTATCCTCACCCCCTCCCTCTCTCTCCTGCTTGCCTCTCTCTCTCTCACACATTCCTCCCTCCCTCCCTCTCTGTCTATCCTGACTGTCTCTCTTTCTCTCTCTCCCTCCCCTTCCTCCCTCTCTCTCTCTCTCCTCTCCATGTTTCCCTATTTATAATCAATCATGTCTTGACAGCATGGGCATTATCTCAGCTTCATTTCACTAATTCATAACTGTGCATCCGCCCTTCTTTCCTTTTCGTTGTAAATCACTTTTTATCCCCGTCTACAAAGAATCAGCACTCTCTGTAATTGATATATATATATATATATATATATATATATATATATATATATATATATATATATTTATATATATACATATATATACATATATATATATATATATATATATATATATATCACATCTCTCATTATGATAATAATAATCACTGTTATAATCAATATTATTCTGAATATTATTATCATATTTCTTATTTTTAGTATCATCATCATCATCGTTATACTTATTATTACTTTTACATTATTATTGATGTTGATGCTGTTGATATTTTGGTTATTTTTGTTTTTAATTATTATTGCTATAATCAATCATCGCCCCCACCATGAAAATTTTCCACATAGCCTTTATATTCATCATTTAGGAATAATTTCCCGCTTTGATATTAAATATTACCACACTCTCTCAGACAGAAAACACACTCATGACATATTCTCACTTCAGATTCACTTCCCGCAGACGAGCGAAAGCGTCACTCATGTCTTTAGCAACTTCTCATGAGAAAAATCATGACGTGTTTTATGATGCGAGTTAGTGTGAGGCGGCTGCAGTGGAGGAGGCAGTGAGTGAAGTTTCTTTGAGTTGCTTTGTGGTCTAAATGGATATGTTTTTTTTTTTTTTTTTTTTTTTTTTGTGTTGTGTTATATATGTCAGAGGAAGGTTATTCGATGAGATGGTGAATGAAGATAGGAAGGCCCGTTTTGATTTTGTGTTAAATTTGTATATATATATATATATATATATGTATGTACATGTATATATATATATATATATATATATATATATATATATTTATGATTATTATTACTATTGCTAGTCTCATTATTTGACTATTATGAGTACTATTATTATCATATTAATTACTATTGCTAGTACTAGTATTATCAGTATTATTGTCATTATCATATTATGACCATTATCATATTTATTACCAACACCATT
>NC_061856.1:4342935-4350435 GCF_019202785.1 Penaeus chinensis | reverse complement strand
GGAGGGGAGGAGGGTAGGAGGGAGGGAGGGGGAGGGGGGGAGGGAAGGGAGGGAAAGGGGAGGAGGGGAGGAGGGGGTGGAGGGGGGAGAGGGGAAAGGGGGGAGGAGGGAGGAGAGGAGGGAGGGAGGGGAGGGAGGGAAAAAAGGAGGGAGGGGGAGGAGGGGGGAGGGGGGGAGGAGGGGGGGGGAGAGGGGAAGAGAGGGGGGGAAAGGGGGAAGGAGGGGGGGGAAAAAAGGGGGGGGGGAGGAGGGGAGGGAGGGGGGAGGGGAGGGGAAAGGGGGGGAGGGGGAGAGGGAAGAGGAGGGGGGGAGGAAGGGAAGGGGGGGGGGGGAGGAAGGGGGGGGAGGGGAGGGAAGGGGGAGGAGGGGGGAGAGGGAGGGGGGAAAAGGGGGAGGAGAAGGAGAGGAGGGGGGGAAGGGTGAAGGAAGGAGGAGGAGGAAGGGGAAGTCGAAGGAGGAGGGGAGGAAGGGGAAGAAACGAAGGAGGAGGAAGGGTTGGGGAGGAGGAGGAGGAGGATGGAAAGGAGGAGGAGGAAGGAGGAGAGGAGGAGGAGGAGGAAGGGAATGGAGAGGAGGAGGAGGAGGAAGGGGAAAGAAACGAAGGAGGAGGAAGGGGTTGGGGAGGAGGAGGAGGAGGATGGAAAGGAGGAGGAGGAAGGAGGAGAAGAGGAGGAGGAAGGGGAGGGAGATGGAAAAGAGGAGGAGGAAGGGGAATGAAAGGAGGAGGAAGAAGGGTAAGGAGAAGAGGAGGAAGAAGGGAAGGAAAGGAGGAAGGGGGAGGAAAGGAGGAGGAAGGGCAAGGAAAAGAGGAGGAAGAAGGGAAGGAAAGGAGGAAGGGGCAGGCAAGGAGGAGGAGGAGGAGAAAGTAAAGGAGGAGGAAAGGGAAGGAAAGGAGGAGGAGGAGGAAGGAAAAAGGAGTAAGGGGAGAAATTGAGAAAAATTGATTGTAATGATATTGATAGTAAAAGAAGATGGAGGCGGAAGACGGAGGATGAAAATCTGGTGAGAAAAGGAAGAGAAGAAGTAAGAACGGAGAAGAACGCGGAGAAGGAGAAAGAGAATAGGGAACAGAAAAGAAAAGAAAAGAAAAAAAAACGAAGCAAAACTATAGAGATATAAACAGAAAAGAGAAGAAAAAAGAAGGAGAAAAAAAAACGAAGAGTAAAAAAATAAATAAACAGTAATAAATGAAATAAATAGACAAACCAAAGAATAAAGCAGAATAAACACAGGCAGGACAAGACAAACCCGATCTCGTCTTCCTTAAACTTTAAGGAAACATCTTCCTCTTCCACGGTTTTCTTCTTCTTCCTTCGCCTCTACTTTCTTCCTCCCTTCCTATCTCTTTCCTCTTCTGCTTTTGCTTCCTACTCCTTTCTTCTCGTCTTTTATCTCTTACTTCTACCGTTCTCTCTCTTCTTCCTTGTTTCATTCCTTACTTCTCTCTGTCTGCTTTACTTCTTCTTCATCTTCCTGTTCCTCCAACTCTTTCTCCTCCTCCTCTTCATCCCTTGCCTCTTGCTTAACCCTTTCTCCTCTTCTTCCTCCTCCTCTTTCTTCCTTTTTTTTCCTCTTCCTCTTTCTTCCTTTTTCTTCTTCCTCCTCATTTGTTCCGTTTTCCCTCTCCTTCGGCTATTCCTTTTATAGGATTTTGTATTAATGACATAATTTTTGTTTTTTATAATAATAACCATCATCACCAGTCTCATTATCATTATTATCATCATTATTGTCACCATTATCATTATCCTCGTCATCGTCATCATCGTCATCAACATCATCATCGTCATCATCGTCATCATCATTGTCATCAACATCATCATCATCCTCATCATCATCGTCATCATCACCTTCATCATCGTCATCCTCACCTTCATCATCATCGTCGTCATCATAATCGTCATCATCATCACGACCATCATCGTCATCACCACTATCATCATCATCACCATCATCACCATCATCTTCATCATCATCATCATCATCATCATCATATATCAACATGTGAGTAGTGTACTTTTTTTCAAATATGCAATTGTTAATCATAAGAGTAACCTTATTGATAATAGTAACATAAAAAATCCGTAATGAAAATTATATTTGCGAAAGTTGTGTTTCTGTACCAATATCATCCATAACATTACTGCTTATGACCAAGGTACATTACTGTTATTAATATAATCATGTGATGTAGTGTATTACTTGAAATTATACTTTTGTAATAATATACCAGCACCCATTGACATCCGAATTAGTTGGATTAACTATATTATTACTTTGTAATTTCAGGCTCATTTGAGACGACTAGATGAAACTTTATATTGTCATTAAGTACGTTGTTATAACGATTTAAAAAGATTGGTCGTTAAAATCATTATCCGCATTGTTGTTGTTTTCATCATCATTATTATTATCATTATCATTATCATTATCATTGCTGTCATTGCTTTATCAATAGTAGTATTGTTTTTATCACTAGTATTTGTTATTATTTATTGTTGTTATTTGCAGTACAAGTAGTTTACTGCGAAATAGTAATGATAATAATGATAATAATAATAATAATAATAATAATAATAATAATAATAATAATAATAATAATATTAATAATAATAATAATAACAATAATAATAATGATAATAATAATAATATTAATAATAATAATAATATTAATAATAATAATAATAATAATAATGATAATAATAATGATAATAAAATAATAATAATAATGATAATAATAATAATATAATAATAATAATATTAATAATAATAATAATGATAATAATAATAATAATAATGATAATAATAATAATAATGATAATAATAATAATAAAATAATAATAATAATGATAATAATAATAATATTAATAATAATAATAACAATAATAATAATGATAATAATAATAATAACAATAATAATAATGATAATAATAATAATATTAATAATAATAATAATGATAATAATAATAATAACAATAATAATAATGATAATAATAATAATAACAATAATAATAATGATAATAATAATAATAATGATAATAATAATAATAATGATAATAATAATAATAATGATAATAATAATAATAATGATAATAATAACAATAATGATAATAATAATAATAATAATGATAATAATAATAATAATAATAAAATAATAATAATAATGATAATAATAATAATATTAATAATAATAATAATAAAATAATAATAATAAT
The DNA here is from genome assembly GCF_019202785.1 of Penaeus chinensis. Classification (NCBI taxonomy): domain Eukaryota; kingdom Metazoa; phylum Arthropoda; class Malacostraca; order Decapoda; family Penaeidae; genus Penaeus; species Penaeus chinensis. Next base: position 4,347,220 of record NC_061856.1, on the reverse strand, counting down.
AACAATAATAATAATGATAATAATAATAATATAATAATAATAATATAATAATAATAATATTAATAATAATAATAACAATAATAATAATGATAATAATAATAATAATATTAATAATAATAATAATGATAATAATAATAATATTAATAATAATAATAATATTAATAATAATAATAATGATAATAATAATAATAACAATAATAATAATGATAATAATAATAATATTAATAATAATAATAATTTTTTTTTTTTTTAGAAAAAAAGAAAAACGAAAATAATTTCAAATATTCTCGGAAGTTTGTACTAACACTTGGGAATCCGGGTTCGTAGGTTTTTCAAAAGAACATGATTAGCGATGCTATGTTGAAAATATTTTTTATATTTTTTTTTATTATTACCTGTATTTTTTTTTTTTTTTTTTCCGGGGAGTATATGGATAAAATTCAGATAATGTGAAACTGGAAAAAGTGAAAAAAAAGAGACACTCGTCTGTATCTTCCAAAAATGTAATACAAATACTAAGACACGTGTGCCATTAGCATAGAAAAATACAACGAAAACAAGAATGCAAAGAAAAAAAAAAACACTACACAGATCACAATTAAGTTTATGTTTATTTTATACACTGTTTTCTTCTTTGTTCCCAACAATAGGTCCTAGATGTTTTTCCCTATTATATATGCACATGTGTTTAAAAAAAACCCCACCTACACGTATGATGTCACTCCACATGAAAGTTTTAATCGAATGAATGTGAAAAAAGGTCTTTTTCTCTTCTTTTGTTCTCAGTCTTATTTTGAACAATAGAAAGAACAGACCAGCATCTAATTCCCCAGACAGCGACAGCATCTTACACGTCATATTATATTATTATTTATCTATTTATTTATCTGTTTATCTTTCGTCTTTCACGAATGGTTTATTAACTTATTTACTCATTAATTCTATTACTGTCATCTTTATTGATAGTAGTTGTTATTGTTATTATTATCATTATCAATTACTTATTTATTATCAAATATATATAATCTATTTAGATATATAGTATATATTTATTTCTTATCATGATTCATATATATATATATATATATATGTGTGTGTGTGTGTGTGTGTGTGTGTGTGTGTGTGTGAGGGGGGAGCCAAGTTCACATAACACTGCTAAGACAATGGTCTTTAGCATGTCACCGTCTTAACTAACTTAACTGTTTGGTATCATTGTCATCTACAACCCCCCCCCCCCCCCCCGATCCTCCGAATAAAAAAGAAGAGTAAAGAACATGTGAGGCCGCAACATGTACGATACACTCCTAGTGAGCTGTAGCCCTGTCGTGTACAGTTAAACTTTTTTTTCGAGTACATGAAAGTACGGAGTTTTGGAATCTCAAGGGGAAAAGATGCGGTTGTGTGATTCTTAGATTTAGGTGAATAATTAGCTGGTTGGCGATACACGTTTTCGGCTCCTGTAATATATACTGATCATACAGAAATAGGTATATGTAAGTGTCTAGTCTTAATGAGCGAATTCCTAGCACTGAGATTCCCCGAAGTTTAAGTGCATGGTAATATTCCTGTGCATGGCAATATTCCCAAAGGATAAGCCGTAATCAGCAATATTACAATACCTCCTGCTTGCATGGCACATTATGTCCCACGTCCAAAGACCACAAGCATACACGTAGATGCACGCTTGTAGCAATCATGTCGTCATTTGCAAAAGCGTTTGTGTGCAATTACTGATCTCGTGGTTCTAATTTGTATTCCCATGGCTCTCTCATTGCATCTGCAATCAGGTCTTTCTAGATAGTGAGTGTTGCAGAGGCGATTGTTGCGGTTGTAGCCTCTTTTAGGGGTCTTCAAGGAACAGGATGCTTAAAAGGGGAAGTATACTTAACCTTCATAAGGGATTCATCACATACACACAAAGCCACATCCACCTTTTTTATGAGTGTGTGTTGCACATTTCTGAAATGGGAAGGAGAAAACTGAATATGTAGCCTATTTTTAGTATTCCAAACATGTTCAATAAGAGGGAACATAGCAAACCTTCACACGAGATTGATGGCTTAGCTCTATGTTCGTTCTTCATATGTGTATGCACACACACACACACACACACACACACACACACACACACACACACACACACACACACACACACACACACACACGCACACGCACACGCACACGCACATGCACACGCACACACACAAACGCGCAGCCTGACACACACACTCATACACGCATATATATATATATATATATATATATATATATATATATATATATATATATAGGTATGTTTGTGAGTGTGCGTGTGTGTGAGTGTGCGTGTCTGTGTGTGTGTGTGCGTGTGTGCGTGCATGTGTGCGTTCGTGCGTGTATGCGTGCGTGTGTGTGTTTATTGGTGATGAAACGACTTGTAAACAATCCTCATTTACCAGCGAACATGTAACAAAAGTATCTCTTGCACATCTTAAGTACAAAGTAATCTCCTTTGGCCATTAAAGCACATCACGGGCCTCTCTGATTTTGCCCCCCCCCCCCCCCTCTTCATCTGCCGGTTTATGTAGGTGGCTTAATTATTCATAACAAGGGGTAATCTACAACAAGTCACGTCAAACTAACGCTACCCTATGGAAGTCCTCCGGGAACCTTATCTGCAGCCAACTTCGAAGGTCTGCGAGAGTTGTTGTATGACGATCGTCTGTTCAGAACTCCCAAGATAATGGAATTTATATGCCCATCCAATTTCAACTCCCTTACTAAAGAGCCTAACTCATGCACTTCTCCTTAATCTTCATAGCAGCGAAACTCATCAGCATTCATACCTCGCAACTCATCACAGAGTTGAGTCTTCCACCTCGCTCGTTGTTTGGAAACTCGTAGCTCAGTACTGGGTGGTGAGGTTAAATTTTTTTTTTTTTTTTTTTTTTTTTTTTTGAGAGAGAGTTTGGTCGTTTGCGCGATGTCGAGGAATTATGCCCTTATTATTTTTATCATCATCAAAAGTAGTCATCATTATCATTATTTTACTGGTATTATCGTAATCAGTATTACAATCATCATCAACATCATCATCACCATCCCCATTACCATCATCTTCAATATCGTCGTCATCATCATCACCATCATTGTTACATACTCTAAATGCGAATAACGTAAAAGCTTATGCACTACATTTAGATCATTTACGTTGAGTTAAGCAAGCCTGTGACATCTGATCCATATTTTTTTGTGCACAACAGTAAGTACTCCAGAAAAGAAGTAAAAAGGGGCCTAGTTTCTTCAGCCTCTCCCTCTTAAATATTCTCATAAACTCAACTTATATCTAATTTGCATTTAAACCCTGCTTAAAAGCTTTTGACAGATGAGAGGGGTGAAAGCAGTTATACATTCCACCGAACTATATTCATACATCATTTATACAAGTGTCATTGAAACCATAAAGAACCAGTATCTATTGATTAAAGAAATACTTTGCATATGTTCCTTCGATCACTAGTACCTCAATAGTGGGCAATATAGACGGCGGCGGCGGAAACTGTCTGTGTACCTGCAGTTTATCAGATTCCGAAACATCATTAGTGTATGCTCTGGAAAGATCCTAAGGAGTAAACCATTACTTTAGGCATTTCAAACGATTATTTCAGGGATTTCAAAGGGATTTCACGGTGAGCAGATTGTTCTATTTGAGGAGCTTGAGGTCTCATTTCCGCCGTCAAAAACTGTCGTGCTACACTTTCCGCCTCTGTTTATGGGGGCGGAGTCTTATATAAGCACCTACACCTTGCTGATGGGCGTGCGGAGCGGCTCTGCCTTGTTTGAAACTGGAAACCGATGTCGATAGACGAAGGAAGGAGTATGATGGGAGGCACTTAAGGCCCGCGCATATTCAACGGATTTCAGTAGTTCTCCATCGTTTTATTTGTAATTTTAAGATATTCATAACTAAGAATTTGTATATAATGGTATTTCCTTATTTAATATCAGTAAGATAATGATTGATGATTAAATATAATACAAAAATAAAATCAGATTCGTTAACTTAAGCACGATTCATAGGAAGGAGGGTGGAGTCGGCCCTTAGGTAACAGTGTAGGAACACTGGCATCGCTGCTGTCGTGACCGGCCGGGGAATGACACGAGTGAGACTAGCGACACCTTCTAGTGTCGTAAGACCGTTTTTGACCGTGGAAATGAAGGCTTTGTTTACGTCTTATTTTCCAATTTGTATGTCCTTGCCGTTTCATTTTACAATCTTCTTAATGCTGTTAAAATAACGGTTCTG
>NC_061856.1:4327935-4332935 GCF_019202785.1 Penaeus chinensis | reverse complement strand
AAATACGTGAGAGGAAGTTTCTGCATGGGAAATGATGTGAGGCAAGCAGCTTTTCTGTTATTGCATTCATTAGATGCATTATGCTCCTGCACCATATTTTATTACTGAATTTGTACGTACATATTTCTCCTTTGTATAAATTTACCATTTACTGTGTTCTTGCAGCATTGTGTTAATCTCCTATATGCCCCTCCTACTCTATACCCCTTTAATTAAATATCGTTCTACGGTGTGTGTGTGTGTATATATATATATATATATATATATATATATATATATATATATATGTATATATATATGTATTTATATCTCTCTCTCTCTCTCTCTCTCTCTCTCTCTCTCTCTCTCTCTCTCTCTCTCTCTCTCTCTCTCTCTCTCTCTCTCTCTCTCTCTCTCTCTCTCTCTCTCTCTCTATATATATATATATATATATATATATATATATATATATACACACACTGCATTCGTTTGCTATATTTACTTTCAAATGTTACATAGCGTATTCTCCTTTAACAATTTTATATATACCTTCATTTTTGTAGTATTGTGTGTAATGCAAAAAGTCGGGTTTTATTTCGAGCTAACATCACGATAAAAAAATATTACACATTATCCAATTATATTTGCTATAGGTGAAAAAGTGGACCTCGATAAGGAGCATATATTCCAAAGATAAACTTTATTTTTCTTTTATTTTTTTAAGTCAACGGACCGTTTTGCAGATCATTTTCCCAAGATTTTTTTTTTTTTTTATCATTCATATACGTTGATTATAATATATACTAATATATTCAAACCGTTGATAATAGTCTTATGGTCCTTGTGTGTTTAATATGTATATTTGAACTATTAGTGAGCGTGTTCTTTACGGATAAATTATGCCTCTGAGACAGACAGACGCAGGGAAAAAGACAGAGGAAGACACACAGACAGATAAATGCTTCAGTTTGACTCACTTGTAGTCTAAAAAGGAAAGGAGCTGTTGCTAAGTACAAAAAGATCAATTCGTTCTTTTATTTATTTTTATTTTTTTCTTCATACAAGCTCGTAATTCGAAACTAACTGAACTAAATGTTACTAACTTTTATGACTAGATTATCAAGTAACTACTGTTGGGTAATGTATTTAATTAATTTAATGCGATGCGCTAAAACAATTAAGAAGTACCCCATTAAAACAAGGGGTTCACTTTAATTAAAGGTAAAATTTTATTAACGCCAATCGAAATGGAAATATGAAATCAAAATAATTAAGATAATGGGAGAACTGGTGATAATAATAAGAATACAGACGCTCTTGTACAACAATAATTTTCCTCGGTCTAATTCCAAATGGCTCTTCGGGAAAACAGGAAATTTCTGCCTTAAATGGAAAATTATCTGTCAGACGATCTGCTTCAGTTCGGTTTCGTGTTGAGGCTCCTAGATTATGCAAATGTGTAAGCCGGGCAACGAGAACAGATTTACGTGTGAGCGAAGTTTCGAATAAAGTTTCATTGCATACATGCGTTACACACACAAAACGAAAGAAAAGATAATAAAGTCACACATTAATAAAGAATGAATTATTTGCTTGTGTCAATTTCTTAATAATCAGAGACACCCCCCCCCCCCCCCACCCACACACACACATACACACTCTCTCTCTTTAGTGATTAATTTACCACTGATTATCACTTAAAACATAAATAACCAATGTAGGTCTCTTCCGTTATTCATGTAAAGCTTTCTTTTCGAGCCTAACCTAAGCATTTTGTCATTTTTCATTTTATTTTATCTATTTATTTATTTACTATTATTGTTTTGTTACTTGAATAGATCTCATTTTATCCTTATATCCCTCTATCATTATTATCATTCCCTTACCGTCCCTTAATCCATTTATAGAATGTATTAATTTGCCTTTACTCCAATCTTTCTCAAAAGTTCTGATTTACCTCTTCTTCATCCTTTGTCCAGTATTTACAATAGGCCTTGGAAAAAAAATGTTCCGCGTGTTCCTGGATCCTTGCCTTCTAAATTGTACTAAAGAACCTTTTATATGTTGAGGACGCATTAAATGAGCAACAAAAGAGGAAAAATAATAGGAACACAATATTAACTCATTTATTTACGCACCGAAGACCTTGTAAACAGAAATGTTGGAAAATAAATATAATAAAAAAATTGACATTGAACCTAATACACTAAATATAATCGAGGAATCGACACAGAGATAACCTGTAGCCACGACAATAATATAAATGTTTTTGTTTTGACCGTTTACGTCATACTTAAAATGTGAAAACTGAAGATAGGATACAAACAGCACTGTCAGAACACTTTATCGTTCGAAATATAGACAGGTTCGGTAATTGGATCTGTATAAGTAAGGAAGCAATTGGTGTTCGGAAAATCCGATGTTGAGAGGCGCCTTGCAATCGCGCGGATTTTGAGCGAAAAAAGAAACTTATAGACGAAGAATAACAGACTATTACCCTGTATCATTTCGAACATCCCCACCTACCGCTGGCAACGAAATACGTTATCGTGTGTTAGAAAAGATAAATAAGCATGAAATTATATTATATTATTATATTATTAATTCCCTTACATAATATCTTACATTTACTATATAGTAACCGTGACTACATTCTGCCTTATAGTAATCAGTAATATATGTGAATGGTAAGACATTTGACTATAATAGAAAAACTCTCAAAGTAGATTTACTGATAATCTAATTTGTGCATTGTGGATATTCTACCAGTAATATGTGTATCTACAATAGTTATACCGAATTAGTTAACTTCATGAACATAAACTACAACTAAAAGGAAAATCTAAATATATAAATTTTTCACACGAGTAGAGTTCCATTTAGGCAAGCTTGCAAAATCTTTAGGACACCAGTGGGGGGGGGGGGGGGGGGGGCTCACCCTTTCGCTTAAAAGAATAACGAAACGCAGAAAAAAACACACACGTAAAAATGGAACGAATGTATTTACTCGCATAAACTCAATTATATTTGTAAACCCTCATATAGCTAATATGCAATAAGCTATAGATATTAGTGTGTGGCGGTGCCGTTATAGAGCATGCTTCATGATACCAGGTTGTTGGATAACGATTTTTATCATGCTGTATCGTATGTACCCTGGCTGTGCCAAAATGATGCCGGACCTATAGTACGCAAGGTTCAAAGGTCTGATTTTAAAGTTATATAGACCATCCTTCCGCACCGGGACTCCATCCCATCCCATTACCCACCCTCAGCAATACATACACTCGCTCTCGCTGTACAAAACTAGCACGTATATATGTGTGTATGCTGTTTGGCCATCGGGATTTGGATGTATTTTATATACATATACAGACATGTCATATATCCATATATATATATGAAAAATATATATATATATATATATATATATATATATTATATATGTTTATTATATATATATTATATATGCTTATTATATATATTATATATATTATATATATTATATATATTATATATATTATACATATGTATATTATATATATATACATAAACACATATGTTGTCCATTAAAGGATCAGTACCCAGTGCCTCTAGAGCAAAAGGCCCCCAAGTCTTAATCACTCACGACCGTTTTCGCAACTCCTAAAATCAAATATATAGTTTAAAATGTATTCAAGAATTTCTAAAGACTTATTTTGCCAATTGTAATGCAATGATATTTGAGGGCATATGAGGCTCCATGTATTATTCTCAATACAAAGAAACTGACCATATGCGTATATATATATATATATATATATATATATATATATATATATATATATTGGTATATCTCCCCCTTGCCAATCCCCATGGGGTTTGAGACTTCTAAATTAGGAACCGTTCCTCACTTACCTTTTCTGGTGTTCTACTTTACTTGCCTTGCACTCACTAATCTAGGCTCTTTAAATTACTTCATTACTTATCTGGAAGTCACATACCTTCTAACCTCACTTGGTACTCATATAATTATTATGGTTCTACAGATGGCTTCGCTTTTTCTATTTATCTATTTACCATTTGATATCTTACCTTTCATCTAAGGCAATTTAGTAATTGATGTTACCTACCATACTACCAGATATTTACCTAACGTATTTACTTGGTACTCAATTGCTTGATTTTTCCTTGAGTCTGTTTATTTTCCATGGCCCTCACTTTCCATGCTTGACGCTCAGTTACTTTACCTGGCGTTCACTTATCGCATTTGTCTAAACTCTATTTAACCATATCCACCTGGCTTCACGTACTCCATTTACCCTACGTTCAACTTACTCTTAATTAAAAGTACTTACTGTAATTACTTGACCCAGATTTGCCTTACCTTGCACTCCAATTCGTTACATACTGCCTAGTACTTACCTTACGAACTTGGTACTCCTTTCTTTTCCTGGCGCTCACTTGCCATTTATGCCACTTTCTTTACTTGCCGAACTCTCACTTACCTTACATAGCACCCATTTCCGTTACCCTTTCGTTTACTTACCTCGCTAGGCGTCCCTCTATCTACTTAACCTACCTACTTTAAGGAGGTGTGTGTGTGTGGGGTGGGGTGGGGGGGGGGGGGGGGGGGGGGCAAAGATTGAGGTTGTAATTTGAACATCGATCCTTACGGGACTCTCATAGGGAATAACGTACACTGAAGCCCACTCTCATGAACACACACAAAAGGAAAAGAAAACAAGGGTGTGTGTGTGTGGGGGGGGGGGGGGGAGGAGGGAGAGAAAGACCGTGAAAGAAAGAGAAATGAAAAGAGAAATACGCACACAGAATGCGAGCAAAGAGCGAGAAAATGTCAGGCTCTGAGGATAAAGGGTATACAGTCGGGGGATTCATACTTGTGAAGGCTACTAAACAGCGGCGTTGTGTGACATGCATATGCAAGAAAACGCTGCACTCCGGAACGACAATCTACTGCCAGTTTTTCCTCAGCACTTTCAGTTTCAGTTAGTAATGCTAAAACGTATCTTCCATGGCTC
>NC_061856.1:4320435-4322935 GCF_019202785.1 Penaeus chinensis | reverse complement strand
AAATGCACACACACACACACACACACACACACACACACACACACACACACACACACACACACACACACACACATACACACACAACTACACACAAGCATACAATCAGATAGATAGATAGACCAGAAAGATACACATATGACCGGCAAAATCAATCGACAGAGAGTTACACAGAGCACGGATGCTAGTGCACATATTCACACACATATAACCCACGTGTATACACATACACACGCACACTTAAATCAACATTCCGAATTCTTTTTTGCTCTCCTTCGTTCAGCCTTGCAATTTCCATAATTCAAGGAGCAGGAGAGTTCATTTTCTACCTTCCTGACTTACTCGCCCGCCTCATGCACTGCACACTTCCTCCGTGCAATATTCGCTAAAGGCGTTTGCAATCCAAGGTCAAGGCGGGTTCTTAAATAATCATTGTAACAAACCAGGCGACCCGTTATCCATTTTCATGTTGGAATGCCATTCGAAAAAAATGTCCTTGTGCAATTAAAGTTGATTGCTAATTAGGAATAATGGCTTGCTTGTCTTTCGCTTCTTATTTTTTCTTCTTCGTCTGTTTCCTTTTATGTATGTTTGTCTTGGCAATTTTACTTCTACCTGTTTTTCGCTCTTCATAGCTTCTTTGCTCCTTCTCCCGTCATCATCTTTTATCATTATTACTCTCATTATCATCACTTTTGGTATTATTGATATTGCTGTTATTATCATCATTATTATTATAATTATTTTATTATTAATTATTTGTTATTATTATCATTATTATTGTTATTATTATTATCATTATTATCATATAATATTACTTATTATTGTTATTATTATCATTATTATCATATAATAATGATGATAATTATCATCATCATCCTCATCATCATCATGATCATTGCTATTGCTGTCATCATCGCTGTTATTATTATCATAACTACTACCATCACCATTATTGTTATCACCATTATTATATTTGTTTACTTTTCATTTTCTCCTGCTGTGTTTCTTTCCCTCTTTTCTTCTTCACTTTTACACTTCACTTTTAATTACACTAAATATATGTGAAAGTCAAACAGCATTTGCAATTCAAAAAGTGATTTTAATGAAAACTTGTCAAACAAACAAACATTTACACGGGTAATTCGCTCTATCCCGGAGGCTCTCTGGAAAACATTGATAACAAAAGAAACAAAAATAATTATGATGATAATGATACTGATAAAAGTGATACTGTTGATAGTTATTATGATAACGATGATAATATTAATAATAATAATGAAATTACAATAATAATAAAATAGCAATGATGATAAAATAATAATAATAATGATAATGATATCAATAACAATAACAACAACAATAATAATAATGATGATACTACTACTACTACTACTACTACTACTACTAATAATAATAATAATAATAATAATATAATTAATAATGATGATGATGGTAATAGTAATAACAATAATAATAATAGTTAACAATAATGATGATAATAATAGTCATAATAATCATCATAATAATAATAACAACAACAATAATAATAATGATAATATTAATATAAATATTGCAATAATGATAAAAATGATTGCAATAATAATAATAATAATAATATTAATAATAATAATAACTAAAAAAAATTATAGCAACAAAATAATAATAATAATGATGATAATGATAGTAATAACAATAATAACATTAATGATAGTAATATTAATGATAACAACAAGAACAAAACAATATTATTATTATAGTAATAACAATAATGCTATTAAGAGTAATGTTAATGATAACAATGGTGATAATAATGATGAAAATGATTATGATAATGGTAACAATAATGACAGGAAGAATAATAATGACAGGATGTACAGCATTGATTAATTTCATCTATAAGTTCGGTTTATAAGCAGATTTTCGAACAAACCAATACTAAGTTCATACAGCAAACACACCTCATGCAATATAAAGAAAAAAACAACAGAAGTTAAGGTTATCAACCATTTTTGAACGAAGAGTTAACTACATAAAGGAAATAAAATTCGAAAGTCAATTAGGATCTAAAATCACCTATCTCATTCCTGACGACACTTTTATGTTTTCTAGTCCACTGAGACACGGTTGAGCCTCCAACTTCATTATATCAACGTCGTGAAGTCGGGTAATGTTTTATGTGTAGTAATGAGATAGATACACGGGTAAATAACATGCCTTGCGGGAGGGAGATATGGTGTGTGTGTGTGTGTGTGTGTGTGTGTGTGTGTGTGTGTGTGTGTGTGTGTGTGTGTGTTTGACGGCGATGATTTCTGTTCAGGCACTGTAAGATTTTTTTTTTTTTTCTCTTTTCAATTTTTTATTATTACTATTCTTTCCTCATCATTCTCCTTTTTCTTTTGACTGCTTTCTCTATTTTTTTTTTTCGATTGTTTTCACTCGCTTTTATTTCTTATTGTTCTCGCCACCACTCATATTCCCATTTTATCCCGATTACTCTTTT
>NC_061856.1:4280435-4292935 GCF_019202785.1 Penaeus chinensis | reverse complement strand
CGGATATCCCTGCCCTTCTGGTGCTTAAGGCTGGACGTATTCTTTACTCGTATGAGCTAATCCAAAATGAGAGATAAAGAGCACTATCAACAGAGATGAATATACACAAACTGGCACCGCCCGTCCTTGTATTCAAGAACATGAAGGAAAACGGGAACAGATACAGTAACGGACGAAATGTGTTCGTTATTAATCATTAACTGAGCTGTAAATTTTGAGCGATGCCTCAAGTTTGCACAGGAGGAAACCCTAGATTGCATACATTTTCAAACACTAATTACTCCCCCTCCAGCATTTTAATGAAAAACACATGTTAATGCTGTACTGAAATTCCACCTTTACACGGCATTTAACTCCCTAACTCTGAAATAAAAATAACTATATTTAAATTTATTCAACAGGCATATCTAATCCTAACAACTGCCCTAGGTCTTTCGTTTGTACTGGTAACCATACTTTGGCTCTTTATAGCCAAAGACAAATCCAATATCGTATTAAATCCTTTACCATTCGTAAACGTTAATAACATTATTAGGATTAGAGAACCTCATTTCTGTTTGGTATTGAAGGCACAATTAATAATATATCTTCAGAACACGATTACAATACATGTATTATTTAAGTTTATTTAGTGTAAATATTCAACAGTGCTTGGTTAATTTAAACTCGTTTTTTTTTGTTTCTTTGTCATATACTCGAAAGAAAAGGTTCCGAAACATGTTAAACCTTGGCTTTGTTTGTCCCAGTATATGAATTAGCAATCTATGATTTCATATTATGTGTGAGTGTGTGTGTGTGTGTGTGTGTGTGTGTGTGTGTGTGTAATATATATTTAAGTATATATATGTATACATACATCTAAATATATATGTGTATATGTATATATACATATATGCATATATATGTATATAGATAGATAGATAGATAGATATATACATACTTATATATATATGTTTATATATATATATATATTGTAGGTAGAACAACCAAGTTAAGTACAGGAAAACACAGGAATATTAGTGTGTTTTCCTGTACTTCCCTTCGTTGTTCTACTTGCAATTTGTTCGACATGAATTCTACACATGTATGTATATATACATACGCACACACACACGCGCACACAGCTATATAGACACAGATACAAGCCCAAACATACATATACCAGTCCAACCACTTACTTGATGTATATATTCAATTATCTTTTTAAGAAAGGAAGAAAAAATAAACTCTACTTTTCCCAAGTCTTTGCCGGAGTGCATCATCAACAATAGGAAGTGACATCCTAAAATGCTGCATTTTGCGTGAGATTTCAAAGAACGTTTTTTTTTTTTTTTTTTTTTATGGCTTTTTTCTTTTCTTTTCTTTCTTTCTTTCTTTCTCTTTTTATATATTTTCAGATATTCAGCGGTCCATGGTCTGGGTGGTCCTTTACTTTGGCATTCTGTGTGTATGTGTGTGTGTGTGTGTGTGTGTGTGTGTGTGTGTGTGTGTGTGTGTGTGTGTGCGTGTGCGTGTGCGTGTGCGTGTGCGTGTGTGTGTGTGTGTGTATGTGCTCGCGTGTGCGTGCATGCGTGCGTCCGTGTATGCGGGCGTGTGTGCGTGCGGGTGCGCATTTTAAACACCTGTACATGAATTTATTTCAATTATAAACAAAAACATATTTAACATTTAAGTAATACCAGTGAAATTAGAATATGGCAGCATCCTCCTTCCTGATATGAATTTAATCTTCAGTGCAGGAAAAAAAGTAAATGAAATAAAAACGTATTGAGACCCAACTTTACCTGAAATTAATCCGGATTGCACCGACTTTAGAAATGTCCGGAAGGGCTGAGAGCGGATGTGAATAATCGTAATGATATAATAATTAAAATAATAACAATGACCATATTGATGATGATGATGATGATATCTATTATGAAAATAATGATGATGAAAAAAAAAATAACAATGATGATGAGGATGATAATAGTGGTAATAGTAATTAAAAAATAATAGTAACAATAATAACAATGATGATAGTAATAATGATAATAACAGTGATAATTATGATAATAGAGATAGCAGTAGTAGTAGCAGTCATCGTTAAGATAATAATATTATGACTATCATTATTATTATCATTACCAATTCATGATAATAATAATAACAATAATACCGACATTGATAACAATAACAATGTGAATAAATATAAGAAAAAAAGTAACGTATATAAGAACAAAAATCAAACTGATGATAATAATAACTATAATAATAATGATAAAGAAGATAATAATGATAATATTGATGATAATAATAATAATAATAGATATAATAAAAGTGATCCCTTATACCTCTTACGTAGTTTATTACTTAATCAGTCTTTCTTATCCTTTCCTTTTGCTTAATCTACTACGATGCCGTATTTGGATGAAAGAGATGGAGAACAGTAGTACTAGGACAATATTAATACTGCTAAGAAAATACTGGTGGTAAAGTAATCGTAAAGTTGACGTGTATCTAATAAAAAATAAAAAAATGAAAACAACTGATTTTGCATTTTACTATTGGCACTGGATTCAGCTAATTTGATAGACGCGGTTTTAGCAAGGCGAATCGTACAGGAAATACTATTTTGTAGCGAGTGGTACGTAACAAACAGATTTGAAGGATTTTTGAGAATATCTTCACCACACGTTTTACTGTTTTGTGAATTCTTTTAACTCGTTAGTAATTTGTGGATTTGATTCGTTCAGCTCTTTTATCAATTTAGATTGCATTGGAAAGTGACTGCCGCGCGGAAATAACATTTGGTCGTTTGGACGGTTATGAAAAACACCAGTAAAATTGCTAGCTTAAAATAAATGAAAACATGTACTTTATTGTTATTCTTTGACGACCTAGACCATGAAAAGTTTAAGCCAGTAAAGTTATGTGTAGGAAACTAAATAGAGTAACTTATATCTGGCTTAACTGAAGGTGAGAGACTTCTGTGCATAATGCAGAAGCGGGTCTTTGTCCGTGGGGGCTGCATAAAGTATTCAACCGTTAATGATCAGTCAGTCAATCATATTACTTAGCCGTTTGAATCCCAGTTGCATTTATAATCTAGGCACAACCTTTGTTTGCTGGCGACCATTTTGTGTGATGAGGATTGACAGTAGTCCCGAATCTAAGGACGAAGCAATGTTGCAAGTCTCCCTGAGGCAAATTTAATATTTATACATGATTCGCACATTATTTATTATGCTTTCGTTTCATTTTACTTGGGATTTTTTGAAATGTAGTGTCTATAAACATTCCATACAAGATTGGAATAGTTGAAGCTGTGAAAATTATATTATATTCTTGGTCATGCACTGTACATTATACTTATTTTTGTTTTTTCTATTATTATTATTATTTTTTTTTTACTACGACAGTATAAAGAATCATAATGTAACAAAAATGATACACTTATAGATACTTTGCATACACAACAGCTTTAGCTAAAAGCAAACATGAATTTCCCAATATAACTTTTTGTTGTTGTTTTATGATCAAAAAGAGACCAATTTCAATATCAATTTAGCACTTTCTGGTTATTAGGCGAGACTCTTTCCTGCTTATAGCCATATATCTTATGAAATATTGCCATTTCTAAAAATTCTAAAAATAGAAGTAAATATCTTTGCTGTTAAGGTTAGCAAACATTTCTTAATAAAATCAGGTCTTTCTTCTCTCATCTCTTCTACAATATGCGTTTACCAGATGGAACTTAGACCAAGGCTGATTTCAAAACAGATCTTACACATCTTCCTTTATATAGCGAATTACGCTTTATTGTTATTGTCCTCTATGATATGCTTATTGAATAACACTCGGAAACGCGCAATAACATGTTATTTTACCTTTGAGAGGAGAAAGAAAACGGGGAACGCGCTCACAATACTCAAATATACATGTTCAAATCCTCTCAACTTCCCCCACTCTGGTGCTCAAGGCCACGCCGTAATGAGTGTGGGCTACAACTTTTCTTGTTATTGTTGTTAGATTTACATCTACTACTGCAGCTGCTTCTACTTCTACTACCTCTATCACTACCATTACCAATATTGCTATTAGTATTACTATTACTCCAACTACTACTACTACTGCTACTACTACTACTGTTATTACTGTTACTGCTACTACTACTACTACTACTACTACTACTACTACTACTACTACTAATACTACTACTACTACTACTACTACTACCAACACCACTACTAACACTTATATTACCACTACTATTACTACCACTACTACTACTACTACTAGTATTAATACTACAACCACTACCAATACTAAAATACTATTCCTATTATCATTATAATCATCATTGTATTTTGCACATTCATTCATTATAATGAAAACGTTCATATAATCATATACACCTACGTTTAAATTACATTAAGTTGCCTCACATCCTAGTTAATCGATCTAATGTTTTTCTAATTTTGTGTCCCATATAGACGACGAACATCAATGGCCGTCATCACTGTTTAAGGCATCTTTGGTATACATTGATTTTATTAACAGCAGGAATACTAGGTAAAAAAACTGCAATAAATGAAAAACTGGGTGATTTTGAGATTTGACTCAATTGCTAGCCTTATCATTTTCGTAGACTGGAAAATAGCTGAAGTTACAGATTTTTTATAAGATATCTCTACTTAACCCCAATTATTTCCTGAACTGGAAGATAACTGAGCTATTATTATATAATTTCATCAATATTTCAAAACTGTTCACCTTTGCACTTTGACTTTTCAATCGCAATATTTTAGTATTTAAGTAATTGCCTGTGTGACGAATATTATTATCTTATTTTTTTTCTATGGTGTAAAAATATTTAGGCTATAAGTTTGCCATATATAAAAAAATGATCGTTGGGTCTATTATAAATGCTGCCTAAAATGGAGTAGCTTTTGGTATTTGAATTATGTGCATATTACTCGCTCGCACGCTGTAACCCAGCTATATGCATATCATATTACTATATTCTACATTTTTTTTTTTTTTTTTTTTTTTTTTTTTGTAAAATATGTATCTTCACACTTATAGATACATGTGCATATACGCATGATCATTGATTTACCTGATTATTTATCTCTTCATGACACACTAGACATTTCATGGACCGGATTTCACTCCACCATTACTCTTCAATAATGGAGTTAGGATATCTTGGTTTTCTACCTTACACATTAAGTTCGCCATCTACCATACTCTTGTAGGGTTCACCTCTCGGGCTCCTACACGCACGCATGCGCACTCACGCACACACACACACACACACACACACACACACACACACACACACACACACACACACACACACACACACACACACACATTCACACACACACACACACATGAAATATAAACATTTCCAATCTAAACGTTTCCTTTCGGTGAAGAATTTATCAGCGGAAGAAATGTATCCATATGTATACCGTTCTCAGTCGTATTTACGTAAAAATAGCAAAGTATGTAGTTGTATCTATCCCATGCTTTCACCAGAAAATGTGTCTTTCAGGGTAAGATTTCCTGTCAACAACTAGCAATTTTCAATGATCATAACAGTCTTTCTGAAAGTTGTGCTACATCATTTAATTACCACTTTCAATTGTAGTTATTAATAAGAAGTGCCAACTTTTATGCCAAAATTCTTCGCTGAAATACCATAAGAACTCGCATCAGGAATTTAAAGAATTTAGATTATTACCTAACATAGGAAAGGGAGGTTTTAGGAAGAGTCAATAACCTTGGGCGATTCCCTCCACCCTTTCAGCAGTGTGAGGATCTGTACTCTCAGTGTATGAAGCCTGGATAGGGAGCAGGTGAGCACGAGCATGATCAGCCGTCGTCGTGGGTCGTAATGACTAGGAAAATAGGCCAAACTCAGTCCACTTTTTACGAAATTAATTGATCTCCGTGTTCAAGACTGGCGATAGAGAGGTGGGTATATTTTCATAATGTGAGTAAATGTCAGATCTAGGTTGAAAGCATGATAAAAGCCAGACAAAGAATATATTCGTTGAAGAGACATCGTAAAAATTTTAACATCAAAATTTAGCTTCGTCTTCGAAAGTAATGGGTAATCAGAGATATCATATTTATGTGGTATATGTGAAAATCCACTTGGTCGAAGAGCTGCTATCAATAATTAATAGATTATACTCCTTAATCTCCACAATCCCAGATTAACATCTAGAGAATGACGTTGCAGAATAGATAAAAGACAGCAACATTTACATATTTATCTGTTTATCATGTATACATTTGGCGTAGCTGTTTCTATAGAAATAGGATTCCTAGGATTTAGTAAATGGCAAACAATCAATATGTGGAAATCATATCAAATACAGAGACAGTAACTAAATATGGGAAAAATCGGATAGATAACTACACGAGTAATTTATACAAACACACAAAGAGCGATGAAAGGGCATGTACATACATACAGGGTGGGACAGAAATTACATAACGCGTAGATATTTGTAAATAATAACTCATAATGAGTATCTTGACGTCATTAGTATTATTCTCTATATTAACATTATTATTACTACTACCTTTAACATCAACATTATCATTATTACTACTGTTACTTTTATTTGTATCATCTTTCATTATCACGTTTCTTAGTATTGTTATTATCGTCTTCATTTATATTTTAATATTATCCTCATAGTAATAGTAGTAGTGTTTTTTGTAACAATAGCAGTAGTAACAGTAGTTGTAGTAAGAGTTGTAGTAGTAATGATAATAGTAATAGTACAAAAGCAGCAGCAGCAGTAGTAGCAGTAGCAGTAGCAGTAAATGTAACAAAAACAGCAGCAGCATGATACTAGTAGTATTAACTTTCTCCTATAGAGTCTCTCTCTCTCTCTCTCTTTCACACGCACACGCACGCACACACACACACACACACACACACACACACACACACACACACACACACACATACACACACACACACACACACACACACACACACGCGCACGCACACGCACACGCACACAAACGCGCGCACACACGCACACGCACACGCACACGCACACACACACATACACACACATATATGTATATATGTATGTATGTATGTATGTATGTATGTATGCATGCATGCATGCATGCATGCATGCATGCATGCATGCATGTATGTATGCATGTATGTATGTATGGATGTATGTATGTATGGATGGATGGATGTATTGCCTTCATCCTTTTGTTTACAGGAAATATCTTGAGAGGCATTAAAGTATGGATTTTTTTTCTTCCATTCTTTACACCTTTATTTCTCTTCGTTTGCTTCCTTTTCGTTTGTTTCACTGCTTGATTTTCACTTGGGTATTCAAGTGTTCACCCTTTGTTCTCCTGTTCATTCTCTATTCTAAATGTTCCCCTTAGCAGCCAGCTGGATAGAAACATATTATAATAATCATTTTCAAAATCATCATTATTGTTGTTATTATTATAATCATAAATTAATCACTTGTACATATACAGGCCTAATCTTGCCATATTCATTGCGGTTATGATTATCATAATCATTATTACCATATTTAATGTAGTATTATTAATTATAAGGGTTCACCTTCTAATCCTTGTCATTATATGTTAGGAGCTTTATAGTTATTCGTAATATAGTCACTATGATGGTAATGGCGGTTATGGGAAAGGAAAAATAACAATATATGTAAATATATTGTTTTATATATATATTCATAATTATTTTTGTTATTATTCTTACTGTTACTTACCTTGGCCCCAAGTGTGAACGAAAATAAAAATGTTCACGTTTGCCTGTGAAATGTGGAGAGTTTGAAATATGTCTACGATTTGAAAAGTTGGGGAATGCAAATAGTGTATAAAGATTTACTAAATGTTAAAGTTTTAAGGCCATTATAGCGTTATTTTTCATTCGATTTCAGCCCTATTCAAGGTTCTATTACCTGGAAGCATTTTAGCACAATTTCCGAGCTAAATGTCAGCTGTCGGATTAATGCTTAGTCACATTGATACTGCAACAATTTTTATCTTTATTTTATTCCTCCCCCTGAATTCCGCCCAATTGTTCATAACGGACACACCTTCGAAAACTATATATCTACACCTATTAAGGAAAGTATTAATAGTATGAGTTTCTTTTATTAGAAGTTTTGTTTAGCCATATTTTTTATTTGTTGGTATAGGCATTCGTATTATCCGAGTCAATGCAGTCTAGCCCTCAGCTGTTTTTGTTTAGATCTGACGGCATAAGTTGAGCTGAGTTTTCGTCTCAAAATCGTCGATGAAGAATGTCCACGCTGGAACGCATGTTTGTAAGTCAATTCAGGATTAAGTAAAGTTTGTTGATATAAGACTTACCTATTGGCTATCGTGTTATAATATTTTACATGAAATAGTAATTGTTACATAGTATTTATTAATAAGAGTTATGGTTAATTATATTATCAAATTTAGTTCAAAGCCATCTTTCATTAGATGTGGTTTTAGCATGCCTATCAGCTTAAGATAAGAAGGAAGAAAAAAAGAACTTAAAAGAATAAATATCTGACCTATGAAGGAACCGACAGGTGAAAAAAAATAAATGAATAAAAATAGGGCTAACTCGCCAAAATACGTCTGTTATTTATTTGTTAAAAGAGTGATTTGTAATGCAGGTCGTAAAACGTGTATGGGATATCAACAAAGTTATATTTTTAAGGAAGGTTTAGAAATTGACGGGGAAGTGTCTTGAAAGAAAATGAAGCATTTTCGAGTAACTTTGGATTTATAGTCATTTCCAAGATTAAAATAATTTTCCTTATTAAGTTATTATGAAGATTGATCCACTAATAGACTATATTGTTATTATTATCTTTGCAGTGTACGGCTGCGCACTCGCCGACTCTAAGGTCGATCTCGCCTGGACTGACATCGTCCTCGGGCGCCGAGTGGTTGAGGCCCGGTCTTTACCATGCCACATGCCTGCCTCCTCTACCACGGAACAAAGGACGTGGGGAACTCTGCGATGCTGCCATTTGATTCGGATGAAACGTCCCGGGCTCCGCTTCCACCGACGATGCGGGCGCACTCGCTGTACACCCGCACGAGGCTGGTGCTTCACCCGCCATTCGCGCCTCGCCCACGTGACTCTAGTGCAAATTCATAAGCCGTGACCAAAGCCACTGTCTTTAGCGGCTCGCAAAAGACAGTGTTAAGAACTAATCTGAATATGGTTATAAAAATAACCAAATTTAGTTTAGTTCTTTATTTACCACCCTGGCTAACTGCACAGGCGTGGGCAATCTGTGGTACATTTAATGCATGGTCATAACATTACATAGTGTTACATTTGAATTTTAGCCTATAACATTGCTATGAGTACTTATATCAGTTTAAGGAAAGGAACAATTGCACAGTCCTTTATCCACTCATCTGCCACGCCGGCATATAGCTTGGGCGTGGGAAAGCATTAATACATTTTATATTCGGTTATGTGATACTACATTCCAAATTTAGGATACAACATAAGTATATCTTCTAGGGCATCAGATGATATGAAGTAGTTACATAGTTCTCCGTACCTCATGCTAGGTGGCCTGAAAGGCTGTATCACATGGCACTCTGAGATATAATGTACAAGTGTTCGCTTATATTCTTCATTACACAGTTTACACTTAGTTTCTTCGACATTACAAACTGTACTGACCTGCCAATACAATCTATACCCAAGCCTGATTCTTGCAGTCACAACATCACACTGTCTTGTTCTTGTTTTATATAAACCATAGATGAAGGAATCTTGCCTAAACCGGTCATAGTGCTTTATGCTACAGCTTTCAGGGCGCTGAGAATTAATCAACTCAGTCAAGTCCTCTCTGAAGGAGGCTTTAATGATGTAGAAAATCCTAGAAAGAGGTATCCCAAGATCTATGTCCACACTTTGTTTGTCACATGCTGACTTTGCTAGGCGATCAGCATGATCATGCCTAGGGATTCCAACATGCGATGGAATCCACACAAAACGTATATTATGGCCTCGTTCTTTTGCACGATACACGTTTATCCTGATGTCATTTGCAATATTTCCCGCACCTTTGTCTAGAGTGTTCAGAGCCTGGAGAGCACTCTGTGAATCGCAGAAAATGACCCCTGAGCCTTGTTTCAATAGAAATTCGGTGGCCATGAGTATTCCT
The DNA here is from genome assembly GCF_019202785.1 of Penaeus chinensis. Lineage (NCBI taxonomy): Eukaryota > Metazoa > Arthropoda > Malacostraca > Decapoda > Penaeidae > Penaeus > Penaeus chinensis. The sequence goes on along the minus strand of NC_061856.1, from coordinate 4,282,742 downwards.
GCCAACTCGGTTTGCATAGTGCTAGCCCAGTCATGAACCCTCCTACAATCCTGGTGCTGCAAAATATTGTTTTTATATACAACAAAAGCGCATCCTGCTCTGCACCCAGACTGCAAGGATCCGTCAGTGTAGCATTCATATACATTGGAAAGAGTGTCTAGATGCTCATTTATACTTGCAAGTGCATACTGTTTAAGTATAGCAGGGGGGGCACTGTCTTTTTTGGGGGCAGTCGTATAATATACACTTAGGTCCGACATTTTCCACGGTGGTACAGAACGTCCATGTAGGGTCTTAGTTATGGGAATGTTCAGCTGAGCTAAGTGTTTACACGTCACTTGTAACCATGAATTTGAGTATGAATCGGTGTTGTTATTCAAAGTTAGCTCTTCTATTCTGTGTTTTAGTTGTCTTTGGAACTCTGTACAATGGAGGGGTTCTCTAATTGATTTGACACTAAATGTGGTATTTATGTATAATATTCTTTCATAAACAGAAGGCAAATTAAGTTCTGTTCTCATATTCACAATCCTTGTTGTTCTAGGGGCACCAAGAATGATCCTCATGGCTTCATTTTGGACACTTTCTAGACTAGTCAACTCTGATTCCTTGAACAATACTAGGTGCAACGCATGGTAATCTATGACCGACCTTATGTATGACAAGTAAAAGATTCTCGCAATATTGACATTAATACCATGGTCTTTGCCGACAAGTGTCTTAAGTGGCTTCAGTCGCTCCCACAGCCTTTTCTTCAGGTTTTTAATGAACTCTGAATCATTAACAATCACCCCAAGGTATTTGTATTGATGGCAGAGATCTAGCTCAACGTCATCTATATGAAACCTTGGCAGAGGGATTGTCTGTGGGTTAAGTGCCTTTGTTTTTTCAGATTAAATTATCAAGCCACACTCAGTAGCCCTTGCAGAAAGTATATCTAGAATCTCTTGCATTCTCTCCTCGGATGAGGATTTAATACAAATGTCATCGGCATAGCAAATAATGGAGTCATTGCCTGCAAGTGGTATATCGCCCAGTAATCTATGCATTAGGATATTAAATAGCATGGGACTAAGTACGCCTCCCTGAGGTGTGCCGAGTTCAAATACTTTTGTATGAGTACTTTTAATGCCCCTGAAGAGAACCTGAGCCGATCGATTCGACAGATACATTTGAATCCATGTTAACAGTTTTCCCTGAATACCAAAGCTAGCTAGTTGCTCAAGGATAATTTCCCTGTTTGCAATATCAAAAGCAGATTTAAGATCAAGAAATACGGTTTGCATGCCTGGGTTTGAGTTTGTTAAGTACTCTGCAAAACAGTGCTGACTGCTACGCCCTGGGAGAAATCCATACAGTCTGGAGGATAACTTAGCATTTATGCGATACATGAGCCTGTTCAGAATTATTCTCTCAAGTACTTTGCACAGACAGGAGGTCAAGGAAATGGGTCTGTATTTATCAGTATTGGGTTTGGGTATAGGAATGATTAAGCTTTTAGTCCAGGAGCTTGGGAGGATTCCTTGTGATAGGCTGAGTCTATACAGATGTAAAAGTGGGTTGCCTGGTACCTGAGAAATGTGACGAAGGACGCTGTAAGTAATGCCGTCCTCGCCAGGGGCGGTTGCCTTACCTTTCAGAAGGGCATTGCTTAGTTCCCACTCAGTTATTTCGACAAAGTCGGAGGGGTCAATAGCAGCACATGCTATTGCTATATTGAAATTTCTATCTATTTTCGACTTGTTGAGCTGATTTTTTATCCCTTGTGGAAGTGAGTGTACTTGAGAATTTCCTGCCCACTGCTCTAGCAGCATATTAGCCTGTTCCTGTGGACTGTGGAACTGCGGTGTTGTGAGGGCTTTACCTGTCAGTCTATTAATTTTTCTCCATACGTCAGCTATAGAAGTTTGACTATTGATACTTTGCAGAAATTGTTCCCAGTATTTACTACGAATCTGAGTTTTTAAATCTCTGAATTCCTTGGTGGCTTTCATAAACTGCAGAAGATTATCTGTCGTCTTATTATCTTTATAGCAATTAGCAAGCTCCTGAACCCGTATATATTCCTTAGCCAGAATTGGGTCATTGATCCACCTCGGTGCATGGGAGGTCTGGGGCCTCTTTTTCTTTGAGAGTTTTCTTGAACAGACCCAAGTGTCATAGTAGTCAGTGACAACTTTGATTAGATCCTGAGAAAATTTCTCAACAGATGTTACTTCATAGGTGTTATACCAGTCATAGACCCGTGCCTTGAAGTGATGCTCCAGGCCCGGTGGGATAATTATTCGGAGCCTAGGTGATCTAGTG
>NC_061856.1:4162935-4165435 GCF_019202785.1 Penaeus chinensis | reverse complement strand
CGTTGCACAAATTTCTGAACTTGCAATGTAGCCATCTTTCAATCGAGTTCATGCCCTGCGTGTCTGAAAAAGTAAATTCATCCAAAACGTTCATAATCCCTGAGAAACGTATTTCAACCACTCAAGACAAACATAGTAAGAACCGCATTCATGTTGACAAATGTAGAAAAGGTATGAATGAGAATGAATATCTTCACAATACAAGATATATTTTTGACCGGTTTCGATTATATCTTCATCAGAAATACATGTATTTCTGACGATGAGATAATTGAAACCGATCACATACATCTCTTGTATTGTTAAGATATTCATTCTCATTCATACCTTTTCTACAAACATAGTAAACTGAAGTTCAGTGTCATATGAAAATTCTTTACATTTGATACTGTGATGACACATAATGCTAATGACCTAAGATGTTAACACGGCTAACAGTTCTTAATACCGTAATGCTAACATAAGAAAACACATCATGTTTTATACGTAACATTGGCTCATATACAAATCATATTCATAGTGATCATTCTAAATCAAGGAACATATACAAAATTAAAGTCACTTTTGGTATGATTTTTTTTTTTTTCCGTCAGCACATTCTTTGTTCTTTAACTAGGTCTTCCTGTTGCAAGATGGAGCTATTTTGGTGCTACTGCTGTTCTTCTCAGAATTCTAGATCACACGATAGTACGGAGAAGTATAAATCAAACAAGTAATCAGAGAAAATGATCTCGTCTGTTTTATTACTCTGCCTTATGATACAATCTAACCAAAAGTAGACAAGTATGGAATGCGTAATTTTCCTGGTGTAACCTTTTCCCATACTACAATCATCGGTAGTTTATATATATATATATATATATATATATATATATATATATATATATATATATATATATATATATATATAGATAGATAGATAGATAGATAGATAGATAGATAGATAGATATATTCATATTTACATATAAATATATATACATGTATGTATATACATTTACATTTTCCTTTTCTCTTCTTCTTTCTCCCTTTTCCTTCTTTCTATCTTTTTTTTTCTTTTTTTTTTCTTTTTTTGTAAGTGAGCTTGTCATAATTAATTTCGCAATCTCTCTCTCTCTCTCTCTCTCTCTCTCTCTCTCTCTCTCTCTCTCTATATATATATATATATATATATATATATATATATATATATATATATATGTATATATACATATACATACATATATCTACTTACATATATATAGTACATATACGTACATATATATATATATATATATATAGATATATATATATATATATATATATATATATATATATATATATATATATATATATGTATGCATGTGTATGTATATATATATATATATATATATATATATATATATATATATATATATATATATATATATATATATATATATATATATATATATATGGACACACACACACACATATGCATACACACACACACTCACACACACACACACACACACACACACACACAAACATGTGTATATATACACATATACACATACCTATATACATGTCCCTTGGAGCGTGGCTGATTAGATAGGGCATCCAATCTGGCTCGGGTGGTACTGGCAAGCTGCCTCACAAACTTGATTTGAGATTTCAGAATTATATCACGCAGTAGGGCGATACAGGCAGATAATTTGTGTTTCGGGGAATTGTTGTGTCTCTTTATCTATAGTTTATACAGATTGATCTTCATTTGTAAATATGCATAAAATGAAAGGTTCAGTTTTTGTTTAATATATTTTCGCTGCGTATTTATAATTATTGTTTTACCTTACATGCATTAGTTAATCGCCCTTTCTCTCTCTTTTTTTCGCTTACTTTTTCTTACTTTTCTCCTCTCTCCCTCATTCTTCCTCTTTTATATTTTTTTTTTTCTCTCTTCCCCTCTTCTTCTGTCTTTCTCTTTTCTATTTCCGTTATTCCATTCTCCTGGATATATCTTTCTTCTTGTTTCCTTTTTCTTCCTCCCCCCCTCCACCTTTCACTGTCCTTCTATGTCCTCTACAAATTTTCTTTTCTTCCCTGTTCCTCTAGAGTTATCTCCCCTCTTCCGTTTATCCGTAAAATCGTTTCACTTCTCGTTTCTCCTTTTTTTCCTTTTCTCTCTTTCCATTTTCTTTGACGCCCTTGACCTCCCGGCGATTTGTCATTGTCTGTGTTTCTTTATTCCCGTCTCTCTCGTGTATTTTTTCCTTTATTCTTCTTTTCTAACCTTTTTTTTTATTTCCCTCTCCTCCCCCGTCAGTGTTTCCTCCTAAAGGGGGTTGCATATCTCTCTCACTCCAGTCTAGTGTGTCACCCTTTTGTTGTCTTTTCGTTTGTGTATGTAACCCCCTCTGGTTCTCGTTAGTTAGTTGTGCATCGGTCGATTTTTGTTTATATATAGATTCCTCCACTGCGCGTCGCTCTGTCGGCCATTTCTCATAGTTTTGTGAGATTTCTTTCTATTATCGGTACAGTGAG
>NC_061856.1:4152884-4155335 GCF_019202785.1 Penaeus chinensis | reverse complement strand
CCTGAATACTCTCAAGATTGAACTAGGTTTTACAAGTAGATACCCGCTGGTTCTTGTTAACCTACTACTGGAAAGTGATATAACATAGTCTTGCAGCATGTATAGAGAAAGCGTGTGTGTGCATTAGTTGAATGAGCCTGCCATCCATTTCCGCACATGGTGTATGTGTGTCTTTGGCATATAAATAAGTATGAATACATAAATAAACAAATATATATTCAGAATATACAAATAGACATCGCATATGTATAGTATGAATGTATGTATGTTATGCTGTGTGTGTGTGTGTGGTTGTGTGTGTGTGTGTGTGCATTTTTATTTATTTATTTATATATTGTATATATGGTATGTACCATAATAGATCATAATACATAAACATATAAATATATATATATATATGTATATATAAATATATATAAATATAATATATATTATATATGTTACAGATGATATTTACGTGTGTGTGTATAAACCACTTGGGAACCGGAACCTGGTATATAACCTGGTAATATCTTCGATTTAGTTTGATTTGACGTGAAGGTCAGAAAGAAAATGAGAGATAGAAAAAGGGTTGTATTTTCCGTTCAATTTTACGGCATACAACGTTGGCAGAAATGTGGAGCCACGGAAATTTGAATAGCCTTCTAATCATGAAAAAAAATGAGCGTGGGGTGTGACCGTACTACCGAAGAAAAGGCAGAGAGAGAGAGAGAGAAGAGAGAGAGAGAGAGAGAGAGATAGTGAGCGAGGAGAGAGAGAGAGAGAGGAAGAGAGAGATGAGAAAAGAGAGAGAGAGGGGGAGAGAGAGAGAGAGAGAGAGAGAGAGAGAGAGAGAGAGAGAGAGAGAGAGAGAGAGAGAGAGAGAGAGAGGGACAGAGAGAGAGAGGGACCGCGAGAGAAGAGATGGGAGAGGGAGAGAAGAGAAGGCAAAGTATTTATTCTGATAATGTTGATCAAAAAAAAAAAAAAAAAAAAAAAAAAGAGAGAGAAGAGAGGTCTGCAAAGAACACAACTGAATACAGCGCCATAGGTAACTCTTGAGCTGGAAATAACATACGTTTAGACAAATTTCTAAGACGACTTCCTTGGAAAAAAAATATTATAATATAATAATGAAATATAACCAGAATCGGCAAACGAAGTGTGAAAATACCACATACAAATAACTCTCACACAAAAATCCAAAATATAATAACCCGATGAATTACCTCCACCTGTACCGATTATAGAAAGAAATCTCACAAAAACTAGAGAAATGGCCCGACAGAGCGACGCGCAGTGGAAGGACTCTTATATATAAAACAAAAATCGACCATGCACTACTAACTAACGAGAACCAGAGGGGTACATACCACAAACGAAAAGACAACAAAAGGGTGACACACTAGACTGGAGTGAGAGATATGCAAACCCCTCTTTAGGAGAAACACTGACGTGGGAGGAGAGGGAAAATAAAAAAAAAGTTAGAAAGAAGACTAAAGGAAAAAATACACTGAGAGAGACGGGAATAAAGAAACACAGACAATGACAAATCGCCGGGAGGTCAAGGCGTCAAAGAAAATGGAAAAGAGAAAAGGACAAAAAGAGAAAAGAGAAGTGAAACGATTTTACGGATAAACGGACAGAGGGAGATAACTCTAGAGGAACAGGGGTAGAAACGAAAAATTTTGGTAGAGGACATGAGAAAGAGACAGTGAAAGGTGGAGGGGGAAAGAAAAAGAAACACGAGAAGATATATCCAGGAGAATGGATAACGGAAATAGAAAAGAGAAAGACAGAAAGAAGAGGGGGGAAGAGAGAAAAAAAAAAATATAAAAGAGGAAGAAAGAGGAGAGAGAGAAAGTAAGAAAAAGTAAGCGAAAAAAAAAAAAGAGAGAGAAAGGGCCGATTAACTAATGCCTGTAAGTAAAACAATAATTATAAATACGCAGACGAAAATATATTAAACAAAAACTGAACCTTTCATTTTTATGCATATTGACAATGAAGATCAATCTGTATAAACGATAGATAAAGAGACACAACAATTCCCCGAAACAGCAAATTTATTCTGCCTGTATCGCCCTACTAGCGTGATAAAATTCTGAAATCTCAAATCAAGTTTGTGAGGCAGCTTGCCAGTAACCATACCCGAGCCAGATTGAAGGTCCCTATCTAATCGCCAACGCTCCAAGTGACATGTATATAGGTATGTGTAAATATGTGAATATATACACAAGTTTGTCGTGTGTGTGTGGTGTGTGTGTGTGTTGTTTAGTGTGTGTTGTATGCAATAGTGTGTTGTGTGTCCCTATATATATATTATAATATGACACACACACACACATATGCATACACACACACACTCCCCCACACACACACACACACAACACACACACACAAACATGTGTATATGAACACATATAACACATACCGATATACATGTCCCTGGAGCGTGGCTGATTAATAGGG
>NC_061856.1:4123271-4125771 GCF_019202785.1 Penaeus chinensis | reverse complement strand
TTTTCTTCTCCTTCTCGTCTTCGTCGTCGTCGTCGTTGTCCTCCTCCTCCTTCTCCTCCTCTTCTTCTTCTTCTTCCTCCTCCTCCTCCTCTTCCTCCTTCTCCTTTTCCTCCTTCTTCTTCCTCTTTTCGTCTTCCTCCTCTTCCTCCTCCTCCCTCCTAGCCCCAAACATGTGATGTTTTAGTTTATTCTTTGTTTTTTTTTCGCAAAATTATTAGATTGAAGTATTACTGAATATTTTGTTTATCCCACGCCAGTAAGATATTAAGATATTTATGTAAAAGAAATACCGATGATGGCTATTAAAAAAAAAAAAAAATCAAATCAAATTATAAACTAAAAAAGAAAGAAGAAAAAAGGAAAATAATTCATAATTGGAGAACGAATTAAATTTAACATCTCAGATATGACGTAGTCTTTGTTGACATGAAAATTTGGCTGAAGATCTCGAAATAAATGAGATTCCTCACACGTCAATGGCACACCGGAAAGAGAGGGGGATTCTCAATCACCTGATTCCTATGGTTTGCTTTTCACTGGCATTGATCTTACGTAAGGTCATGGAAAATGTTGGTTCGCTCATCTTTCGGTGGAGACTAAAATTAGACATTGATTTAAAACGTCATTGTCGGTTCGTGTTTGTGGATATTTTTCTTCGTGGAACAGAATGGACAACGAGTAATTTGTTATTTTTAAACCGTCGAGCAGTATTCTTAGAGGATGGGATTTCCTCATTGGTTGTATAGCTTTGTTTGGTATGATAAATGTAGCTCGGTACAGAGTACAGAAAACAATGAGTTGTGTACCTGAGATTTGGGACTATAACTGCTTATTTTCTATACAATTCTAAGTCTAAATGAACCTGTGGTATGATATCAGATACGTATCCTTAAGTGTGGTAAATGGCTGTACTAATTGAACTACACGGGCATTTAACGGGTTCCGGTAACTTGTGAATTGTAGGCCTTTTTGTAGCCTCCCAAAACCCCTACCACTTTGATACGTTCTTTCAAGTTGTATTACGGTCGCTACAAAACACGATATCAAGTTCTGCTGGCATTTAAAGTTTTGAAGAAAAAAAATGTTTTTCAATAGAAAACAAAAAACATTGTGAAAGCTTCAAATACTCTGCAACATATATTGTTTAAAAACAACATTCTTCGCTTCGCAAAGCTATGGAAAGTCTAAGTGTTTTTTCTCAGATCCAGTCAAATTATTTTCTTATTACATACGTTGTTTTTTATATGAAAAAAGGAAGTTGAATAAGGTTTTGCATCTTATCGTATCCACCACGAGTAAGTCCCGTGTCCATATCAGACAATTGGGTAATTCCAATGATCACGGACATTTATTTGTCTTATTGATTAAATTATATCAACAAATAAAAATACACAGCTTCTGCTTAGGTTCTTTTGAGCCTGTAAGGTTATATCATAGAGGTACAAAAGGATTTTGAAGACATTTATCCCACCGTCAAATCCACGTCAAATGACTCGGACACGTTGGGATTTTTACCATGTCGTTCCAGCGACCGTCATGATTGACTTCAAATTTTACCCATATAGAGTGAACATATATTTATTGCACTGCTAAAAAGGAACAAAAACATTTTATGCACCTTAACAATAAAAGGTTTCATCAAGAAAATTATAATACGATTCGTAATCAATGAAAATATAAATCCCTATCTGAGACTAAGTGAAATATATCTGAAAAATATCGAACTCTGATTGGCTGGCCGGAGTGCGTCAAACCGTATCAAGGTGAAGACATGTTTCAACAGGTTCCAATAATGTATCAGAGTGTCACAAAGCCTTAGGGGTTTCGAAAATGCTAAAAAAAAGGCTTTATGGTAAATCCCTCACTCTATGCTAAGCATCGAAATAAGACTATTGAAGTTTTAATATACATAAATACATTCATACATAAATACATGAATATACACACGAGTGTTTACTATATATATATATATATATATATATATATATATATATATATATATATATATATATATATACATACTTACTTATATATATATATACATATATCATATAAATATGTATACATATATATAAACGTGAGTGTGTTTGTGTGTGTGGGCGTGCGCATTTGCGTGTTCGTGTATATATACACATATGTGTGTGCGCCCGCGTGTGTGCGTGTGCGTGTATGTGTGTGTATGTATATATATATATATATATATATATATATATATAAATTTACACATACATATCTATTTTTGTATACATATACATACGCATGTACATATATATATACCTATTTATTCATTTATTCACACACACACACACACACACATTTGTGTATGTGTGTGTGTATAAATAAATATATATATGTATATATATATATATATATATATATATATACATATATATATATATATATATATATATATATATATATATATATATATATATATATATATATATATAACTGTGTGTGTAAATATAAATATTTGTAAAGAGAGAGTTAGAGAGAGAGG
>NC_061856.1:4113271-4118271 GCF_019202785.1 Penaeus chinensis | reverse complement strand
GTGAAACTCTAATAATCAATGGATGCCAGCCTTCTATTCATTTTGTTTGGCGAAGAAAATCGGCTGTGGCCTTTGATCACGCTTTGAAATCCTTTGTCAGAGTGCCACCTAAATTAATGAGGTATTGCGGAATTGCATGCATTTTCGTATATATATATATATATATATATATATATATATATATTTATATATATATATGTGTGTGTGTGTGTGTGTGTGTGTGTGTGTGTGTGTGTGTGTGTCTGTGTATATACATATATAAGTATACATACATATGCATATATGTATACATATGTATGTGTGTGTGTGTGTGTGTGTGGTTTTGTGTATGTATACATTCGGTAAAAGAAATATCTTTATTCGGGAGTAGATGGAACCGAAACGATCGCTAGGAGTTGATCCCGAAAGGATGGTATTTGTTTTCAAAGCTCGGAACAGATGAAGCTTCATATTGTGTTCGAACAGTGTTTCGGAATTGATATGACTAGGTCCTCGTATCATGGCAATATTAGCAATGGAGACCTCACAGACCATTGGCTCCGTCATAATTGCCCTTTATTCTGAGAGACTATCAAGAACCGAAATATGAAGATTAGGTATTTCGAAGCCAACCGTGTCTCTGTGGATCTAGCAACACCAGGAAACAAGGTCCACCATAGACAAAGCCAGAAATGGGCGCTCTGGATGCACGACGGAATATCAAGTAAATGCCATTCAATACTATAAATCAATGAGCTAGTTGAAAGACAAGTAGGAAGGTCGCATTGAAGTGCATGAATATCATGAGCTAATGAAACCCATTTAATATTCAGTGGCAATACCCCTCACAGCTGATGGGGTTTGAGAAGGGGTCTTGGCCGGTAATTAGTTGCCTCGTCCCAATACCGTGAGTTATTTTCTTCTTAATTATTTTGAAATAAGCCATATTTGTTGCATGGGATACAGACCCCTTTTGTTCTGGTGGCAACATCCAGCGGGTCTTCGCATTACACTGCAGCACGCAGACTGTCAGAAACTGCTGGGATGTTTGAGTGGATGCACAGCTGTGGGGTCCAGGAATTGGCCCGCCAGATTTACTGGGTATACCTACTTGGAAATCCTGGATTAGGTGTTTCTACCATCGGTGAAGGCCATGGTGTTCCTCGACACGGAGCCGTTTTACCTTGCCCAGGAGAACAGCCGCATCTAAACGAACAGTGTCGTGAAGGCGTGGTTTCAGCAACTCCCCAAGATTACACTGTGCTACACCTAAATTGCCAGATCTCAATCCCCCTGCGAATGCTTGGGAAGCCATGGACAGAGACTTCCACTAAGATCATACCTGCAATCGTCATATCGTCGTTGGCCAAGCAATTACGGCATGGGATCGATTGTGCTCTGCAACCAGACTCCAGTTAACGGCGGCGGCGTTAGTGGCATCCATACCACGTAGGCTTGCCAATGTTTGCCAAGCTGTTCGGGGTAACAGAAACAATAAACATTTTAATACCTTTAACGCCCTAGATTTATGTTTGGCTCCTTGTATTTTTTGTGAATTTTGTTACATAGAGATGGCTCCACATGTCTCAACCACCAATGAGTCTTTCAACAGACCCTAATTACCGATCCTGATTTCCCAATTTCTTGAATTGGCGAGAACCTGTGTTTTTCTTTTAAATACAATTGATATCGGTACTGTTATTATTGTTATTGGTGCTATGATTATTAAGTTGTTATTAAAATCTTGGTAGCATTTAAGACAATGAAATAAGGAAAAAAGAAAAAAAATAACTTTTCCAAAAGTTGAGGAAAAGGGTAAACAGGAAGATATGTAGGACTAATAACTGACTCCTTGGCGACTGACATTTGTAGACCCATGTATGTGTAAATACAATAACTAAACTTCTTTTACAGTAGGCATGGTATGTATTCTTGCCATCTGGGGCGATTGGGTAAATATTTCCTCTTCAGTTTGCTTGAATTTTTGGACAACATCGTCTTTATCATGGAATTTATTTATGATCATACTTAATTTTATGTGAGTAGGTCGAGTTCACAGCACTTTTTGTCGTTTTCGTCATGTCATATTGTTAAGTTAGAAAGTGTAAAGACTTTTTAGCAAATTTATACACACATACATAAATATATATATATATATATATATATATATATATATATATATATATATATATATACATATATATATATATATATATATATATATATGCACACATATATAATTAGATATAAATATGTATATGTATATATATATGGTTGTATATATTTATATATACAAATATATGTATATATTAATATACATCCATATATACTTATATATACATCCATATATACTTATATATACATATATATATATATTTATATACACATTTATATATCTACTTATATATATGCTTGTATTACACACACACGCACACGCGCGCGCGCACACACGCACACGCGCGACGCACACACACACACACACACACATACATGCATATATATACATACATATATATATATATATATATATATACATATACACATATATATACATACACATACACGCACATGCACACGTATATTTACAGATAAAGATACTTCTGTGTATTAATAGCACATATATGTATATGAATATATTTATATACATACATGTAATATATATATACATATATACATATGTGTATTTGTGTGTAAACATACAAGTGTGTATGTATGTAAGTACAAACACAAGCGCGCGCGCACACACACACACACACACACACACACACACACACACACACACACATACCTGCATATATTTGAATATATATATAAATGTATGTATGTAAATGTATAAGTATGTATGTTAACGATGGATATCTTTTCTTTCAATGTTTTCTACTTTATTTCTGTTCTATACTCTTTTTCTTCACTTCCCCAGTCATATTCCTTCCCTTCTGCACCATATTTACATCTCTATGGATGTTCTTTCCTCCCTCACCTAAAGGTACCCAGCAACTAACACGCATTTCCCTGTGATTCTTTCCCCATTTTCTTTACCTTTCTATTTTTAAAACCCTCTGGCCTGTTGATTGCTGAAGAATACTTCAAGTGAGGACGTTGAGAGAATGACGACCTTCATCTGCCTCTTGGCCAAAGGCGGTGAAGAGTCGCGTATTTTCTCCAATTTTCAACGGGAACTGATTACATTCTTTAAACTCTTTGATGTATCGTTTTATCTTGTTGGTTCTTTGGCAATTAATTGTAGGCCTATTTGTGATCCAGTCTGTCTTTCTTTTTCAAGAGAAAATCTATTGAGTTTGGGTTTGAGATCATGATAATATTTCACTGACCAGCGACAAAAGCCAAACTAATGACTGTTTAGAAAGTTACATATGTGTCATGAAGTTTTTTTTTTTTTCCACGAAATAAGAAAATAAGAGGAATTAACAAAAGATCTAAGAGAGTGAACGTAGGATTTTTTTTTTTTATTTTTTTTTTTTGTGTGTGTATGTGTGTGTGTGTGTGTGTGTGTGTGAGAAACCAAAAGATCATTACACATAAGAAAAGGAACAAAACCATAATGCATATGCATACCTAGACAAAAAAGAAAGAAAGAGAAAAACCACTCTTACAATGTAAAACGCAATTGGTTCCCTTCCTGGCGGCGGCAGTCTCTTCCTGGTCCTTACCTCAAGCTCCTGAAGGACTTCCAAACACTCAGTCTTTTTAGTGCGCGATCACGAACAGCGATACGAAAGAGACCAACACCCCAAAAGAGGTAATCGATGTCCTCCACGCCAAGAGCCTTTGATGGCGAGTTCGAACTAACTCGAGACTCGAGCGAAACGAAACGAAGCTGAAGCTGCGACGCTGCGTCTTTGTTCGGACGCGCGTTCCATTGGCTTCTTTTTAGGCTCGTGAATGTTGTGCATATATATATATATATATATATATATATATATGTGTGTGTGTGTGTGTATGTGTACACATACATATATAGAGTTAACAAATATGTATATATATGCAGTTTACATATATATGTGTGTGTGTGTATACAGCATATATATGTATTTATAAATATATGTATGTGTGTATATCTGTGTATACTTCATGTATATATATGTACATATAAATATATATATATGTGCATATAGATATGTATATATCTAAATATCTATCTATATTTATATCCATGCATATATATAACACACACACACCCTATATATGTATATATATATATATATATATATATATATATATATATATATATATGTACATGTGTGTACGTGTATATATATATATTTTTTTTTTTTTTTTTTTTTATAGATACTTAGTTATCATGATAAAATTTCACTGAACAGCGACAAAATCGGAACTAATGAATGCTTAGAAAGTTAGACTACATATTCATTGTATATGGCATGAAATAATGATGTCCTTCCGAAGTATTGTTACACCAATAAGCAGAGACACCACACAAATCATCACTAACAATACAACAGCTGAATCCCTTGTATAATTTGGTTTAGAAAAAAAAGTTAATTTCTCTTTTAAATATTGTCACAAAAGATTCAGTTTTTACTTTTGACAACCATTTGTACACTCATGTCGATGGAGTTGCTATGGGTTTCCCCAATGGCTCTAGTTATGCTAACGCTTTTTTATGTTATGACGAATAGAACTGGCTACAAAACTGCCCACTGGAATTTAAACCTTTGTTTTACAAAAGATGAATAGATAATACCTTTCTCGTGTTCAAACACCCATTACATGTGCAACCTTTTCTATTCTACCTTAATCACCAACATCATAACATTAAGTTTACCTGTGATATTGAAAACGAAAACCAACCTTCCTTTCTTAATACGCCTGTACACTAGTTTATAAAAAAATCTACTTTTACTGGTCTGGAAATGCATTATTTGAGCCACGGACCACAGAAATACAAGGATAATAGCATATCCACCCTAACCAACAGAGCATATAACATTTGCTCTACCTGGTCTCTTTTTGATATGGAAATGAAGTTCTTATCAAAT
>NC_061856.1:4083271-4085771 GCF_019202785.1 Penaeus chinensis | reverse complement strand
TGACAAAATCATGAAAGCGAAGATCATAAGTGTTAAATATCCTCTCCGATATAGCAATGTTTATCTCTTCTGTCCAGCCGAGTGTCGAGTGAATAACTGAGGTTCGACTATGATGAGGGATTATAGCACCATCATAGATCTCTGCAAATTACATATCTATATTATTTTTGTAATTCTGCACCTTCCTCTCTCTCTCTCTCTCTCTCTCTCGCTCTCTCGCTCTCTCACTCTCTCTCTCTCTCTCTCTCTCTCTCTCTCTCTCTCTCTCTCTCTCTCTCTCTCTCTCTCTCTATCTCTCTCTCTCTCTCTCTCTCTCTCTCTCTCTCTCTCTCTCTCTCTCTCTCTCTTCTTTCCTCTCCTACGTACTCTCTCTCTCTCTCTCTCTTTCTTTCTTTCTTTCAAGAACTATTTCCAGCGGTCAACCCAGGGACTCGATCCCATCCTCTTTCATGAGTCGTCGCAACAGACCATTATGAATAGTGAATGAGCTTCCCTTTTTGCGTTACCGCAGAGTTGGGGGCCTTAATATTGCAGTTGCAGTGATTTTCCTTTACGATGATATGTACATTGCTACCATTATTAATGTAATAAACTAATGATAATGTATAACGAATGGCAATAGCGAAAACCCAACAACAATCACACTCTACTGCTACTGCTTATGCTGAATGATAAAACATGAAGAGCACTGATGTAAATGCAAGACAGGAATCTTTTTCCTACTTTCCAAACCTTAGCCTGATCTATAAACACCTAGTCCGATATGCATATATACATACGTGTGTGTGTATCAGGCAAACAAAAATATTGCTCGTGTGTTGAAACGTTACTATTCAATTTAATATCTGATTGTGGCTGTATCCTTCTTATCTCTATGTAAACGTAATACAATCATACACGCGCTCACACACACACACACACACACACACACACACACACACACACACACACACATATATATATATATATATATATATATATATATATATATATATATTCTGTGATAGGTTTGTCATCCAGGCGTCGTATCGTAAGTATGAAGAGGTAGACTAACACAATAGTGAAGAATTTCATATTTATTTGACGTTTCGAAGGTGAACACGAGACCTCCATCATCAGTAAACTGTCAAAAAGAACCACTGAAAAGTCAGTTGGACAATTATGGATATGGATATATGGGTTCTAAACAATTTACAAATACATAAGAATAAATAAGAACAATATGTACATAGACGTAATGAAATAATAAAAAAAAACGACATAAATTGAAAAATAACATATACAAGAAAAAAAAAACTATAACAACCAAAAAGGTAACTAACCAAAGTGGGTGTTGGTGAGAGGGAAGGACTATTGGGTGAATAAGGTTGTTGCGGTGGTTGTGTTGTTTAGTCCGGGTTCCATCTTCCGTAGGTGTAAAGGTTCGGAGATAATAAGATTTGGACAGGAGGAGTTGGAAGATAAAATACTAAAATCTGTGTTGGAGAAAGGGTGTGAGTGGAGTAGAAAGTGTTCCCTTATTTCCCAGAAAGATGGTTTGGTCAGAGGAAGGCCAGGTCTTAAGGATTTGCCTTTGTGTTCTAGGAAGCGGTGTCGTAACCACCGTAGGATAGATCCCACGTACCGAGCTTGGCAGCAAGGACAGGTAAATAAGTATACTACACAAGTCAGAGTTACATCTCAGAGGTTGTTTTAGAAATATTGGCTATATTGTTAGTGTTAGTGAATACATGAGTGAATTTACTTTGAGGGTAATTATTTAGTAACAGTGATTTTAGTTGCTTCCTGATTTCAAAGATTAAACTACCCATTCACGGTAGTTTAACGTATCTATGGTCTTTTTAACAATAGGGACAATAGGATGTTTTGAGAATATTTTACAAAGAAAAGTTTTAGTAATTTTATCATATAGAAATACAATGGGTACCCATTAGCTGTAAATAAATCTTTAAGAAAAGTAATTTTGTCATGAAAAGTTGACTAGTTGCTACACAAGTTATATTCTCGAGTGATTAGAGTTTTTATGCTGTTCATTTTGTATAGATGTGGAATGTAGCTAAGGAAGTGAAGTCCAAGGTTAGTGAATGTTGGCTTTCGGTAAATGCTTGTATGGAAGGTGACATTGTTATAGGTGATTAGCGTGTCCAAAAATGGTAATCGATTGTTTACCTGCATCTCACAGGTAAATTTGATACTCGGTTCTTTCGAGTTGAGATAGTTCAGAAAGAGGTTTACGTGTGAGGGATGTTTAGAAAGGAAGAAGGTATCATCGATGTATCGACGATAATTAACGGGTTTGAATTTAGGCGTACATTGTTCAAGCCAGTTCTGTTCATGATAGCAAAGGAATGCATCAGCGTATAAAGGGCCGAATGGGGAACCCATTGCTACACCGTCTATTATCTTTTGATAGGCCAAATTTATTGAGATATGTGCTGTTTAGATTGGTGATTATTAAATTTTTGGTTTCATGAAGGGGAATATTGCTGAACAATGACTA
>NC_061856.1:4048271-4050771 GCF_019202785.1 Penaeus chinensis | reverse complement strand
CTCTCTCTGGACATTGTCACAACCTCTCTTCATCACCACCACCACTGTCATTAATCATTACTATCATGATTAGGATGATTATTAGCATCATATTCACTTTCACAACACTGCATGAGATTACTGGTCTGTATTTCTATGTCTATGCGATTATAGTCTCGGTCACATAAAAGGTACCCGGATTTAATTTGAATTCTGTCGACTTAAGTCATGGATAACTGGACTTCCTTTGTGCTCAGTATGAGGCAATATCAGTAAAAGTTACAAGTTGCGTAATATCATAAAATCATGTCTCCATAATCCTTGCACTTTCTTTTTGTTGACTCGCGTCCTGCTTTTGCAATCGTACCTTACATGTTTGCTCCAACAGCTGTTATATTTTAGACTCAATAGGTGTTTGTCCACTACTTTCTCTTGCAGACAGGGACCTTGTACAATTATTTTTCTGTCGTCATGATGAAAGTATTGGCATTAGGGTTATACTTTCGTAACCATGAATTTTATCAGCAATTATCAGTTAGTGCAAATTAATTATTTTTTTCTACAATGTATTCTATACTAGCATGGTCAAATATGGTATACACATTGAGCTGGGTTTTAAGGAACCGAAAATGCAAAATAATAATGATAATAATAATAATAATAATAATAATAATAATAATAATAATAATAATAATAATAAAGGAAATGTTTCGTCATTCTTTTGTGTGTGTGTGTGTGTGTGCGTATGTGTGTGTGTGTGTGTGTGTGTGTGTGTGTGTGTGTGTGTGTGTGTGTGTGTGTGTGTGTGTCTGGAGATATATATATATATATATATATATATATATATATATATAGAGAGAGAGAGAGAGAGAGAGAGAGAGAGAGAGAGAGAGAGAGAGAGAGAGAAAGAAAGAAAGAAAGAAAGAAAGAAAGAAAGAGAGAGAGAGAGAATAGAGAAAGACAGAAATAACTCTTGCAAGTCCGGGAAGCGATTTTACAATCTGTAGAGCAAAAGAGCGCATTGATGCCAAGGGTCTCAAGCAGGATATTCACACTTTTTCCCTGTTCTACACAAATATGTCATAATCAAACAAACTTACATCTGTAGATAAAGACATTTTTATTTACTTCTACATTATAACCATAACTTATAATTCAACGAATAGACTCACAGTATTTTTTTACATGGCTTTTGTGCATGTAAATAAATCCTGCAAATGTAGAGCAAAAAATATGGCTCTTTAATTTCTGCCTTTATTCCTTGTTTTCAAAACAAGTGATGAATAACAGTATGGACATGGAGTTGATTTAGTTAGTTTCCCTGCTATGAAACTAAGTGAATAGCGTGTTTTATCAGTTTTCTGGCTCGCCAACATAACCATAGGTGTCTGAGAATGGAAATTTTAAAAAAAGTTAAATAGGGAACATAAAGCTGTATTGAAAGAGAAAATAACAAAAACATGATGGATCTTTAGGCTCCCAACGTTGATTACACGCTACAACTTTTAATCGTGTCACTTTGGTGTGAAAATATATACAGCAAAGTAATTCAGTATCGAAGTTTCTGTAGAGACCCGTACATGACCACGGAATGTAAACAATAGTGGTCATCAATATAAATACGTTGTTTCTTCTTTATGGTATTTATAATGAAACATTAACATTTCAGCCTGAATCTATTTATTTACGGCGTAAATATGGTAGAAACACCTGAATAACCTGCTAGCGACACCTGGCATCTTTGCGCTCTTTTGATATACAGTTCGTAAAATTGCATCTGAGCCACGTGACAACACCTTCCTAAGCACAGTGTGTTCAAGGTTAATTAAAACGGAGAAAAAAGGTCAAGGGATTAACTAAAAAATGCCTACACTGTCGCAGGAGGATTTCACTTTGAAAAAAAAAAAAAAAAAAATCTCAATATTTGTTAGATTGTAATATCATGTACTTTTGTTTACTGTGGAACCCAAAAAAAGAAAAAGAAAAAGAAAATAAAAATATATATATATGTATATACATATATATTTACATATATATTTACCGACTGAATATAATCATATTTTACTCTTGAAACAAAACAAAACAGTAATTATTTTTTATATCAGACTAAAATAATTATAAAACAAAATAATAATAATTTTAAAAAATCAACTAAACCATCGGCACTTTCCAGTTAAGTAGAAACAAGTAAGGTGAGATAATCATGTCAGAAATATTTTTCTCTTCCGTATTTACTTCTTTCTTCATTTTTGGTTTTCATTTTCTCTCGTTAAATGCTTTACATCACTTATCGCATTTTTTCTCTTTTCTATCTAATTTATATTCCTTTCTCTCCTTTCATTCCTGCATGTGCATATTTGCCAGACTTTTGCTTATTTGCTCTAACTAGAAATTCGTGTTTTTCCCTCGCTATTTTATGTTACTTGGCGGAGACGAGAAGAGCAGTTGACGAGAAATTAATAGAATGATGTAATAATTCAATGTCTGTTGACACGAACAGGTTAATTTGTAACGAGCCAAG
>NC_061856.1:4038271-4040771 GCF_019202785.1 Penaeus chinensis | reverse complement strand
CTATTAGGATATTATGATTTGTTTCATCGGAGAGTTGTGATGAATCGAGATACTTCTTCTGTAAATCGACATGTTATCCAAACTTCAGTAGGTTATAGGAATATATGGTTTACGTTCTTAAAAATGACAAAAAGAAAAGAAAAGAAAAATGCTCCTTGTTGTTAGTCTTCTTCTTCTCCTCCTCCTTTTCCTTTGCCTTTCTTTTTCTTCCTTTTCACTTAACGCTGCACATCCTCCTCTTCTCTCTTCTTTTCCTCTTCCGTCTTCGTCTTTTATTTTCCTCCCCCCATCCTTTTTCCTGTTTTTTTTTTTTTTTTTTTTTTTTTATTCCCTTCCCACTCCTCCTCTTCTCCTCCTCCTTCTCCTCCTCCTTCTTCTTCTTCTTTTTCTTTTTCCTTTTTTTTATTATTATTATCAGTATCATTATTTTTAAAATTGTTATTGCTATTATTCCTCCTCCTCTTCTGCCTCCTTCCTAACACACTCTTATTCAAATTTCAGATTGTGAGATAAAGAAGCATACAATTTTAAGCAAAGGTTTCAGAAGACGGTGGAATGCCTCGATTTATGGCAATGAATATGATAATCATGAAAGGTTTAAATTTCGCCTTGAAGTAAGCTTTGTGTAATTGGCGACGCGATTAGACGATCGCTTTGTGATTTCTACTTAGCTATCCATTGTTGCAACGGATGCTGTAATGAGAGATATTGCCCTGATATCTCGCGAGATGCAAATCCTTTTCTAAATTTGGTCGTTTTCGTAAATTATTGTTTTTTTTATAGCAGTGTCTCTTACCGTCGCCATCACTGTAATTATTCGTAATATATTCATTATCACATCAATATCATTATCGTTATCATTCTTATTGCCATATCCTTATTCTACTCGTTATGATTATCACATTCATTATCGTCATCATCATTACCATCATCACCAGACATTATCTTTATCATTGTCCATATCTTTGTTAATGATTTCACATAATCATCATTATTGTTATCATCATAATTTTATTTTAACACTCATAAACATCATTGCTTTCTACATCTTATTATTCTTATTATCATTATCAATATTATTATTACTATTACAATTACTATTACGATTATCATTATTATTAACATAATTATCATTACTATTACATCATTATAATTTTTAACATTACTATGTATTTACAAAATGCGGCTCTCGCGTGTTCGAATCCTGCAAAAATGGTCTCAGATTAAAAGGGAGTTCTAGCCCTTGCGAGGGAGGTCGTGATGTAAAACCAAATCACATCATCAACACTTTCACTATTTAAGAAAAAAATATATATACGCATGCACCTATGTGTGTGTATATATATACATATATATTTACACATGTATATACATGTAAACATATACATATACATACACATATATATACATACATGTATACATTTATAAGCATGTAAATATATATACATACATATGCATATAAATATATATACATACATATGCATATAAATATATATACACATAAATATGTACATACATGCATAAATATATGCATATATATATACATATATATATATATATATATATATATATATATATATATATGTATATACATACAGACACATATATGCCCCTCGCTTGAGGTTTGCCCCTCAAGCGAGGGGCAAGCCTATTACCTTGTTATGTAAACTTCATTGTAATAAAGAGATTCGCAAGCTTAAACAGAAGTGTCGATTTCTTTTGTTGCGCTCCTTATACTGATACTGACAATGAATACAAAAGTATCCGCAGTTGGAAACTATTTCTGTGTCCTGATTGGCCAGCTATGGCGGCACTCGGGTGACGTCACAACCTCCGCCCTACTTTGACATTTCACTTGTGAGGCGGGAAAGCACGGTTTGATTGTGTTGACATTTTACTAAAGTGATGTATTGTATTGTCGCTACGTTCCGCGTAAATGCGAGAAACAAAAAGTTTATCCGTCCCACGAATTACCGGACTTAATTCATGGATTTGAAACGTTTTCTTGTTTATTTCATGGAAGAAAATTAGATAAAAATCCAGGAATGATACAGCGTTTTCTTGAATTGCTTTAAAGTAAATATCCTAGCATTAATCAGTTATTAAAACTGTAATTATTTATCTTACATACTTTTAGGTTAATATACTTACAAAAATCTTTTATGAAGAAAAAATAAGAATAGAAGGCAGGCTTTAATCATAGTAAGTGGAATTCAAATGAAAGTCGTGATTAGTGTTTAAACAAAATACTTATTTAGTTGTAGGCTCGTTATGTTATGTGAAAGACATCTAACTACACCGATTTTTTTTTTTTTTTTTTTTTTTTTTTTAAATCTAAAAAGCTAAGATTTTATTAGTATTGTGTGTGAGTACCGAGTACATACAGCTCTGTCAAAATGGGGCGGGGCTAAGGCTGGCCGCAGAGACGAGAAGCCAGCTAATAAATAAATAAATATAAAATTGTCGTCGATGCGATAATAAAGAGGTTTGAATTCAGGTG
>NC_061856.1:4028271-4030771 GCF_019202785.1 Penaeus chinensis | reverse complement strand
AAGAAAGCAGAATACTAATTTCCGACCTGGATGCTGGAGTATTTCATTACAACAGCAATATCGTCCCCCATGGCAGCTGTGCCATCCCAGTCTCGGTGCACAAGGTCACAAGGATTATATATGGTATGTCGCTCTCGTACTAAACTGATTAGGACCCTGGGTAACGTGATCCACACTCCTTGGCGGACTCGTCGTGACTGATAAGAAGAAGGAGGAGGAGGAGGAGGAGGAAGAGGAGGAGGAGGAGGAGGAGGAGGAGGAGGAGTAGGAGGAGGAGTAGGAGGAGGAGGAGGAGGAGGAGGAGGAGGAGGAGGAGGAGGAGGAGGAGGAGGAGGAGGAGTAGGAGGAGGAGGAGGAGGAGTAGGAGGAGGAGGAGGAGGAGGAGGAGGAGGAGGAAGAGAAGGAGGAGGAGGAGGAGGAGGAGGATGGGGGGAGGAGAGGAGGAGGAGGAGGAGGAGGAGGAAGAGGAGGAGGAGGAGGAAGAGGAGGAGGAGGAGGAGGAGGAGGAGGAGGAGGAGGAGGAGGAGGAGGAGGAGGAGGAGGAGGAGGAGGAGGAGGAAGAGAAGGAGGAGGAGGAGGAGGAGGAGGAGGAGGAGGATGGGGGGGGGGAGGAGGAGGAGGAGGAGGAGGAAGAGAAGGAGGAGGAGGAGGAGGAGGAGGAGGAGGAAGAGGAGGAGGAGGAGGAGAAGGAGGAGGAGATGGAGGAGGAGGAGGAGGAGGAGGAGGAGGGTAAAGAGGAGGAGCAGGAGGCGCAAAAGGAAGAAAAAGAGAAGAAGAGGAAAGAGAAGAAGGAGAAGGAGAAAAAAGAAAGAGGAGCAGAAGGCTTGACTGACCATTTAAAGGCCATCAGCGGCGAAGAAGAAAAAAAGTCCCACCCGATTTACTACGTTTGATTCGCCACGACGCCCCTCGTTTTGCATTCCCTCGACTCCCTTGGTCCTTAGAAATTAATATCGCGAATCAAGACGACTCACGGCTTCGTTTAAGAGTTGAATTGTCTCGATTCGCTCGGTGTGAATGCAGCCAAAACCGATTCAGAGATTTATAGATAAGAAGAATCTGCCATCCGTCAAAAGAAGAAAAAAAGAGAAATATTTGATTTCGTTTTTTTGTTGTTGTTGTTTCTTCAACTTCACAGGTCGTAAATTTGTTAAATGTGAAGCAGGCGAAGGCGGAAAGTAGAGTCATGAAATACGCATGAGGGGGGACATTTATGAAATTTATATTTCAATCTTTTGTTGTTGTTCTTGTTGTTGTTTTTTTTTTATATCATTGTACATTCATTCACCGTTGCCAACTTGGAATTTTACCTGGCGCTAGATTCACTCTCGAAAAGTGTACATCTAATAAGGATAGCTAGGAGAAAATGCTCTACAAAATATTTCTGCTCTTTTGACAGACGAGATTGATAAATTTAATACTGCTTTGCCTCCGATTATTCTCAGACTGTATGTTTTCCTGTTAAATCTATTATTGAGTTGATGTAAACCAATCCTCCTTCAATTTATTTTCTGTAAAATCATATAACCATTATAAGCCTCATGTGGTACCTCGTTAAAAAAAAAAAAAAAAATGCATCAGAATAAAAATCGGAATATGCACTCCGAACGTAA
Source organism: Penaeus chinensis (assembly GCF_019202785.1). NCBI lineage: Eukaryota > Metazoa > Arthropoda > Malacostraca > Decapoda > Penaeidae > Penaeus > Penaeus chinensis. The sequence continues at coordinate 4,029,158 of NC_061856.1, read as the reverse complement.
ATATAATGCATTCCGAACATAGATATATAAACATCCACGCCCTACGCATTGTTCATATAAGGATATTATAAAGTCAAACATAACACTTAACAGAACTGGTACCAAATCGGCACAAAATACACATACATATGACTAACTACATACAATATAAAAAAAAAAACATATTTATGAGTATATACCCACACACACATGCGCTGACACAGTGAATGAGTGAAAATATATTACACAAATACACACACAGTAAATCAAGTTACTTTATATGCTCGATTTTTATCTTGGTCCTTTCACATTTACATTTACGTTCATTCAGCTTAATATTAAGCATCAAATTAAGCTACACGCTACTTATATCTCCAGCTACTAATCTATCATAAATACATTAACGTAGACCGAGCTCTTAGCCCTCCAGGAGGACGGGACACTTAGCACAGAGAGCATAATGGGATCTGTCAACTCGCCGCGCCCTTAGCCAAGCCCTCATGTGCCTTCGAGTATCTTTCCATTGCCAATTTGCGCTCGTCCTTTTATTAGATAAAACCCTCCCGGTCTCGAACAAGGCACCAACTGCTCAGTACAATGGATTTTACGTCGAAAAAAAGAAAGTGAATACCCTCGTGCATGTTAAGTATGGGGTGAGGCATATTGCATTAGATTGCAACAAAGGCAAAATAGAAAAAAAGGCACTAGGTGGAGGAGGGGGGTGATAATACAGTCTGCATCATCTCATCATTCCGAGGGTTTGGATGCGCCCTTTGACGCAAATTGAGTCTCGTAGGGGCAGATGTTGGCAGGGTCTAGCGGGGGATTTCACAGGGATGATGTAATTAAGGGTCCCCTCCTCCCAGACCTAAAACTTGGAGCGGCCCCTACCAAAGGAAAACAAATTA
>NC_061856.1:3985771-3990771 GCF_019202785.1 Penaeus chinensis | reverse complement strand
TATATACACACACACACATATATATATGTGTGTATATATAATTATCTATCTATCTATCTATATATATATATATACATATATACATATATATATATATATATATATATATATATATATATAGAAAGACACTAGCAGAGAATTGTCTCGCCCCCCCCCCCCCCACACACCTCTGCCATAGCCTATCTGCTATTTTCTGTTTATTGTTATTTTTCGGTTGGTTTTGTTACTTTTGGTTAAGGTTAGGGTCATTTATTATACTTTATCATTGCATCGCGCAGGAAGGGTTGTCTTCTGTGTTTTTGTGTTACTGTTGGTAACTGAAGAAATTAAAATAAATTGTCAGTATTGAATTTTCCAAATTTCTTTTGGCAGTTAATAAAAAAATATTTGATAATGGAAGAGGATTGATGACTGATAATGAAAGAGGACTTTAATACATTCATTATAAAAAAAGGATTACAATACAATAATGAAAGCATTTTCTCAATAATGAACTATAAAGAAAATGCATTGAGGCAATAATTAATGAATGAATGAACATATCTAATGATAATAACTTAATTACTAGTTGTCCTTTAACACAGGGGCATTTGTTGTTACGTTGTACTTAGCGACTCATATCATATTTAGATCTGCTTTCTCGTCTATGATTCTGGCGACCGCATTAGGAGCATTAGAGTTCAGCGGAGCTGCTCTTCCCCTAAATTCTCTAAGTGTATTCCAGTCGTAATATATATATATATATATATATATATATATATATATATATATATATATATATATATATATATATATATGTATATATATATATATATATTTATATATATGTGTGTGTTTATATATATGTATGACATGTGTATATATGTATATTATAAATATACATATATATATACATATATATAAATAAATATATATATACATACATATATATGTATATATACATATGTAAGTATGTATGTATATTTATTAATACCACACACACGCACGCACACACACGCACGCACACACGCACACACATACTCACACACACACACACATACACATATATATGTATATGTATATATATACATATATATATATATATATATATATACATATACACACACACATATATGTACATAAATGTAAATATATATACACATATATATATATATACATATATATATATATACATACATATATATATATATATATATATATATATATATATATATATATATATGTGTGTGTGTGTGTGTGTGTGTGTGTGTGTATTACCGTATATATATATATATATATATATATATATATATATATATATATATATATATATATATATACACACACACACATATATATATATATATATATATATATATATATATATATATATACATACATATATATATATATATATATATATATGTAAGTATGTATATATATATATATATATATATATATATATATATATATATGTATGTATGTATGTATGTATATATATATATATATATATATATATATATATATATGTGTGTGTGTGTGTGTGTGTGTGTGTGTGTGTGTGTGTGTTGTAAAGGATCTTTTGCTTTCACTGGTGTATTTCGTCATAGGATCGATCACATTACTTAATTATGTTCTCGCTTTCATTAAAAGGGGGTATAAAAAGTTGTCATAACCATCACCATATATATATTTACAAATGTTATACAACAAACAAAATCGGTAAATATCCACGTCCCAGCAAGCGTATCAAACGGCCCAGGTGTCACGGGACTTGTTTATGCTTGGCGCTGCTCCGATTAACCTCGGGGGCACGTGAGTCAAAGTATCGTGGCGCCTGGCGTCAGCAACTCCGTTAAGTACATAAAAAGACTGAAAACAAGATATTAATGTAAATAAAATAAATAAGAGTACCAACAATATACCATGCGAATTAGCGTACTCAAAGGTTTTCCTACTCACGAGGCGAGGGTCACAGTGTTCACTCGAACAAGTGGTATGGCAAAGTGACCGATTACATGGTAGAGTAAGACCAGGTGAGGCACACCTACGCGCATGCGCATTACACTAAGGGGATACGAGGAAACTTACTTTTAAACAAAAATAATAAACCTGTAAATATACATCTTCACTCTGTATAAATATTAAGCAATATTTACAAGTACTTTAAAATCGGGTTGATAAGGTCCTTACTATAAACCGGATATAGCAGTTAACAAATTAATTTACACAAAATGGTAAATATGTTATATAACCCCTTTACACACATGTATGTATAAATAAATGAATTATATATATATATATATATATATATATATATATATATATATATATATATAACAGGAACGACTGTAAATCATATCAAATTGGTAGGAATTAAATGCATACAGGGCCCTGAGCTAATGGCTGTCCAATTCCCTGACCCCTTTCGAACCCTATCTACAATCAGTGAGATAAAGATAACTGTATCGTCTGCCGTTTTCACTGTTATCTAAGCCACTCATCTGGTTATCTATAAAAGATCACATTTCCCCTCTTGTTATGTGCCCGGACCTGAGACTTGAAAATCTTCTGTAACAATATCTATGTAGCATGTAGATAGTTTTTTTCTAAGGCAAGAGAGAGGTGTGGGAGAGTGAATGGAAAGAGAGTTAGATAGACAGAGAGAGAGAGAGAGAGGGAGAGAGAGAGAGAGAGAGAGAGAGAGAGAGAGAGAGAGAGAGAGAGAGAGAGAGAGAGAGAGAGAGAGAGAGAGAGAGGGGGGGGGGCAGAAAGAGAGAGAGAGAGAAATGGGGGGATGGGGCGGGGCGAGAGAGAAAAACAGATAGACACACAAAGAAATCGGTTGATAAATTTACTTGCTATACTCATTACTCCAATAACATGTAATCAGACCTATCGGCAGCTTAAACGAGATTACAGTTTTTACAGATTATAGTTTTTTTAGCAGTAGAATCATCATTTTTTCCTGACAATTAATAAATCATTCGCCACGTGTCTTCTATTTTAAAATCATAATTATTGTAGTAAAACATAGGTAATAATACAAAAAATAACAATATTACAATTTCGTTTTACTGTTCTTTGAGAGAAATAGAAAATTAAATTAGAAGATTTACAACAATATTACCATTTCGTTTTACTTTTCTATGAGAGAAATAAAAAAAAATATTTGAAAAGATTTACAATGATCCATTAAAGAAGGGAAAGTATTTAAAGAAGGTAATATATATTTTCTACCAAGATGGTTCTGCTTGGCAGTAGATGAACACCCGTCGAGTAAATATATGAAAATCTCCAAATAAAAATGCATATTGACTTCAATAAAGCGTTTGCATATATATTCCGCGAGGACACCAAATATATACATCTCAGCTTTTATCGATTGCTATAGAAACCAAGGTACAAAATATGGAGCTGTCTGTGTATCATACACAATGTTTTGTAATTATGATGATGATAATAATAATAATGATAATAATAATACTAATAGTACTAATAATATGCGAATATATATAGAGATAGGGATAGACAGATAGATCGTCTAATATAAAATATAAATATGGAATATTAGAAAATTTGTACACAATATTCGTAACCCGCGGAGCTGGGTTTGTTGACTGAGTTCGCACAACATGTAAACCGTGTTTGTTTAGGTCTCCACTTCAGGCGTGAGACGACTTCGGGATGCGTGTATAGCAGTAGGTGAATATGAATCGCTGTAATTAACAAGGAATCCCTGGTTACATTGAAGAAGGAAATGTTGATGTGTGTTTTTGAGAGGGTAAATGGGGGTTAGATTGATACCCTGGAAGGTAGTGAGAGAATGAGAGAAGGGGAGGGAAGTAGGGAGGGAGGGAGAGGAGAGAGAGAGAGAGAGAGGGAGGGAGGGAGGGAGGGAGGGAGGGAGGGAGAGAGAGAGAGAGAGAGAGAGAGAGAGAGAGAGAGAGAGAGAGAGAGAGAGAGAGAAATCAAGAAAGAACGAGTGAACAGACAGACAGGCACAATACCAGATATGAAAAAAAACAAAAACATAATCAGCATTTTTTTTTTTTTTTGTAAAGTCAAGATTGAACTGCTGCAACCGGACGGCAAGAAATCAACACGAGGCTATTGTCCAGCTTGTTCAATTGTTCCTTGTGTACCCAACCACTTCTCGTGTCCCGCGGGCGGTGGGGAGGCGGACGCAAAAGGAGCACTAGCTACGTCTACTTACATCTGAACTCACCTGTTTTATATGCGGGAGATGGATTGGAGTACTATGCTTTGGCAGAGTATAGTTTGGAATTGTTTGAATGCCTATATGTATGCATGTGTGTATGTATGGGTATGTGTATAATTATACATGTGCACACACACACACACACACACAAAAAACATACACACACACACAAACAAATACACACACACACACACACACACACACACACACACACACACAGAAACACAAACACCCACACAAACACAAACACACACACGCACACACACAACGAGAGAATGAACGTGCAGTATAGGAACATAAGTGCTTGAGCAAACGAAATGTTTTATGTAAGAATACTAATATTTAATAAATGTAGCATTTTGTACCCTAACGGTTCCTGTCACGGTGTTGTGTGGCCATTCTAAACGAAACTATAATCGTATGACACTCATTTTCCTCGGGGTGTCAGAGAAGAGGTGGGGAGGGGGTGGGGGGGATACAAAGAGATGAGAGAAAGAGATACGAACGTGGAGGCAGTTTGAGTGGCAGACAGTCAAACACACAGAAAATGAGAGAGAGAGAGAGAGAGAGAGAGAGAGAGAGAGAGAGAGAGAGAGAGGGAGAGAGAGAGTAAGAGAGAGAGAAAGAGTAGGAGAGAGAGAGAGAGAGAGAGAGAGAGAGAGAGAGAGAGAGAGAGAGAGAGAGAGAGAAAGAAAGAGTAAGAGAGTAGGAGAGAGAGAGAATGAGTGAGTGAGTGAGAGAGAGAGAGAGAGAGAGAGAGAGAGAGAGAGAGAGAGAGAGAGAGAGTAAGAGAGAGAGA
>NC_061856.1:3970771-3973271 GCF_019202785.1 Penaeus chinensis | reverse complement strand
CGTTCCAGCGATCGTGTGTGAGACCTGAATCCCGTATTTTGTCCCGGTGGCGGCGCTGAATACAAATTCCCCGTCTGGAATGTTGTAATAATACTGAACCATATATTCAGACCTCCTGTAGAAGCTCTTCGTTGGGTCCGCTTCGAGTTACAGCTTGAACCCCAAAATAATAAAGCACACGCTATTACTTACCGGGCGTTTCCTTCGTGTTAGATCGTACCTCTGATCTTGTTATTTGTTCGTGGTTATTGGTGATAAAAAAAGTGTTGTACAATGATACTGATAATAATAATAGTAATAATAATAATAATAATAATAATAATAATAATTATAATAATAATAAAAATAATAATAATAATAATAATAATAATAATAATAATAATAATAATAATAATAACGATAATAATAATAATAATAATAATAATAATAATAATAATGATAATGATAATAATAATTAATGTTAATAATAATAATTATAGTAATAATGATGATAATAATAATAATAATAATAATAATAATAATAATAATAATAATAATAATAATAATAATAACAATTATTATTATTATTATGATTATTATTATTATTATTATCATAATGGTAACAAGTATGATAATAATAATAATATGGCTATAAATAATAAGAATGATAATAATCAAGGTGTGTAGAAGTATACTCAGTTTTAATATAAATTGTTATCCTCTACATTACATGGTCTTGTGGCTTTCCATTTTTTCATCTGACAACTAGAAATATTTAAAGACTTTAAATGCTCTTAAATCCTAAACTCCTATCTTCATTCGCACCAAAAATTAGTGCAAAACGATTGCGAATAAACAGAGGAATTAATGATTGTTATAAGCTTCATTTCGATCTGTTATTGAATCAATTGTGATGCAGTTAATCACCAAATAAATATTAGTGTTGGATCAGTATTTTCTTTTCATTTTCTTTTCTTTTTCTTTTCTTTTTCTATTTTTTCTGTTTATTCTCTTTTCTGTTCTTTTCTTTCCTTTTCTTTTCTTTCTTTTCCTTTTCTTGTTTTCTATTCCTTTCTTTTCCTTTCTCTTCTTTTCTTTCATTTTCATTTTCCCTTCCGTTCTTTTCTTTCTCCTTTTCTTTTCTTCTTTTTCTTCTCTTTTTTTCTTTCCTTTCCTAATCTTTCTTTTTCTTTTCTTTTTCTCTTTCTTCTTACTTCCTATCACTTGTACGCGGACCGGCACCGTACCACACTTTTAGAACAAACTTAGGTCGGTTCTCAACCTTTCTCAGCTTACACGGCATCGGTCCGCGTACCACACTGAAAGTAGCACTGCTTTACGTGTGTTTTCCACCCTGTTGATGTATATAGATAGATAGATAGATCGATAGATAGATGGATAGATAGATAGATACATGACTGCCGCGATGGTTCAATGGTTAGAGCACTGGACTCTTACCCTCGTGGTCCCGAGGTCAATTCCCCGTCGCGGCGGTCGTAAAAATACCTGCGCTCTGACTGCTGGCTCGAGCCCGATCTCACGGCAAGAAAACGACATATCCCCTTGAGAATTCAAAGGCAGATGTCGTTTGGGAAGTCATCGCCGTGACACAAGTGTTAGCGCATCGAGCCGCGGTTAATTAGGAAGGGCATCCAATCAGGCATGGGTGACACTGCCATATAACCTCTCATTAGTGAGTTGAGAGAGGCCTATGTCCTGCAGTGGACTGAATGGCTGTTATATATATATATATATATATATATATATATATATATATATATCTCCTCTCTCTCTCTCTCTCTCTCTCTCTCTCTCTCTCTCTCTCTCTCTCTCTCTCTCTCTCTCTCTCTCTTCCAAAATAGAACACGAGTTAAAGTGGCTTGCTTCTAAAGAAATCAAGAACCTTCTCGATGGTAATTAATGAGCTGTAATGACAGTGAAACTTGTAAATGACAACTGAAAAGGGATGTAGCTCAAGTGGCATTTTGTGACGTGAGAAAAAGGTTAATGCTGTAAATGTCAGTGACTTCGATGTGAGTAGTGTTCATAAAAGGATTGAAGTTTTGTCGAAATATACTGGACGCAGTATTTCAATAGTATATTAATTTTATGAAGAAGCAGGAAATGGCTTAGAAATGTCATAATCATCACCATCACTCTCATCATCATCATCATCATTACCATCTTCATGGCCATGATCATGATCATTGTCATAATTATCTTCATTATCACCATCACTATCATCATCATCTTCATGGCCATGATCATGATCATCATCATAATCATCTTCATTATCACCATCACCATCCTCATCATCACCATAATCATCATCATCTTCATTATCACCATAATCATCATCATAATCATCACCATTATCTTCATCATCATCATCATCATCATCATCATCATCATCATCATCATCATCATCATCATCATCATCATCATCATCATCATCATCATCATCATCATCATCATCATCATCATCATCATCATCATCATCATCATCATCATCATCATCATC
>NC_061856.1:3940771-3943271 GCF_019202785.1 Penaeus chinensis | reverse complement strand
CACACACACACACACATTTGCTAAGATAACCGTACTGTCAAAACGCATATTTTATTTTTAAATGCATTTATATATAGTAAAAAATTAGTGTTAAACGCTTTTTTATATAAATATGTGTTAATTTTGGATGTGACCAATGATTACTCTGTTGAGTATCTTGGTGTTTACTGAGGGGAATGTAAATGCAGCTCTTGAGAGGGTTTCCTAACTTGTTTCTTCTTGAGACAGCCTCGGATTCCTTTGACGCGCGGGTGAACTATAGCCGAGAGCACTTAGACGCTGTTTTTTGAGGAAATAAGGAAGGTCAAGAACAAACAGAAGGGTATGGAAGTTGTTTAAGATCATATAGTTTAAGTTTTTATAAGGATAATTCAGACAGATTTCCTTTTATGTGAATAGCAAGGAAAACAATAGGCCCAGCAACCACTCTATCCCAGACGATGGCTCGTCGAGGGTGACAGCTCTGTAGGTTAAGTAATGTACTGGCATTGATTAAGGAAATAACAGTGAGACATCAGAGTGTGAAAAGATGAAAAAAACAAGCAGTGGGATCATGCAGAACTGTTTCGATCTGTAGGGAATTATTATTATTATTATTATTATTATTATTATTATTATCATTTTAACTCTATGTAGATTGTGTTCATGTGTTTTGATAGAAAGAACGCTTATTTCATGTCTGAGTTAACCATTGGGAGAGTTAAGCTAAAGTAAGGTAACAAACTTTAGTTGCAAAATAACGTCATCTCAAAACATGGAATAAAAATGATTTTTTATTCATTATTAATTTCCTTTACATCTAATATAACTTTGATTTTTATATAAGGGAAAACCCAGTGGGAATGAATTACAGATTTTACGGAAGCTAGAGACGAATGATTTATGTTAGATAATAAATCTATCTTTAAGTTAGTCTTGGGATTGTCAACCAAGAGTTATTCAAGAAACTTCCATTAATAGACAGAGGGGGAAGACAATGCCGCCCACATGCCCTTTTTAACAGTGAAGCTATGCTAACCTTAATGAATCATGAGCAATCAGTTTGGATGCTTTTCTTAGGGCACGGAGTGATTTATGCAAGCATATGTATATTTTTAGATATATGTTGAAATTGACCCAATATAGATAGATATATAGATAGACAGATAAATAGATAGGTAGATAGATAAATAAGTAGATAAATAGATAGGTAGATAGATAAATAAGTAGATAAAGAGATAGGTAGATAGATAGACTGATAGGTAGATGGATAGATATATAAGTAGGGAGATAAATAGATAGACAGACAGACAGATAGGTAAATAGATAGAAAAGACAGATAGATAGACAGACAAAATGATAGATCTTCCACACGGATACTGACACAAAATTGTGTAGAGCTAGTTATAAGCTTAAGGTTTCATATCTATCAGAGCTGGCCCTAATGTCTTTCCGTAATGGCCAAAGAATCCTCCGAAAGCCAGGCGCCTTTTATTTTTCCCAGAGCACAGTTTCTGCTCTTGGAGATGTATCGTCTGGGAGAAAATAAAACACAAAGACGAGATTCGGGGATGAGGGGCGAGGGGAGAGGGGGAAGAGGGGGAAGAGGGGGTGGGTAAGAGGGAGAGGGAGGGGGCGGTGGTTGATGATGAGTGGCATTTGATATATTCCATTTCGATGCTATAAAAGCTTGTATTTTTTTTTTTTTTTTTTTTTTTTTTACTTTCCTTTTCTCTGTTTGTCTCTGACTCCTTTCTGTCTGTCTGCCTCTGTCTCTCTCTCTCTCTCTCTCTCTCTCTCTCTCTCTCTCTCTCTCTCTCTCTCTCTCTCTTCTTCTTCTTCTCTCTCTCTCTCTCCCAACCCACCAGTTGGTTCTCTCCCTCTTTTATCTCTTCTTTTCTTCTTCGTCCTCTTTCATTCTCTTCTTCACCCTCCCTTTTCCCTTGTATCTCACCCTCGTCCATCTTCCTGTCTTTACCTTTCGCTTCTCTCTCGTTCCTCTTCCTCTCCCTCTCCTCTGTCTTTCCGTATCGTCCCTTCCCATCTCATCTACTTATTTATGATATCCCCTTCTCTCTATCTCTATGTCTCCTACTCGCTCTTTCTGTCACCCTTCCTCTATCTCTCATATTCTTTTCCTACGGCTCTCCTCCTCCTCTTTGTCCTCGTCCTCCTCCTTCTCCTTCTTTTCGTCCCTCTTTTCTTCTTTCTCTTCCTAGTCGTCTCTTTCATTTTCTCCCTCCCCCTCCTCGTCCCACTCTCTTTCTCCTCCTCGTCCCTCTCTTCACGCCCCTCCCTCTTCTCTCTTCTCCCCCTTCCCTCTCCTCATCCGTCTCTCTACCTCCTCCTGCTTGCATCTCTATTCCCCCTTTCTCTCTCTTCCACCTTTCCCTATCTCTCTTCCCCCACCTTCTCCTCTCTCCCTCTCCTCCTCCTCCACCTTCTCCCTTTCTCTCTTCCCTCACCTTCTCCTCTCTCCCTCCCCTCCTCCTCCACCTCCTCCCTCCCTTCCTCCCCCACC
>NC_061856.1:3928271-3933271 GCF_019202785.1 Penaeus chinensis | reverse complement strand
AAAGAGAGAGAGAAAGAGAAAGAAAGAGAGAGAGAGGGGGGGGGGGGCAGAAAATAGAAGAGAGAGAGAGAGAGAGAGAGAGAGAGAGAGAGAGAGAGAGAGAGAGAGAGAGAGAGAGAGAGAGAGAGAGAGAGAGGGAGGGGGGGAGAGAGAGATTCAGAGAAAGGGAGACAGAGAGAGTTTCAGAGAAAAAAGGTTGACATTCATATATATATATATATATATATATATATATATATATGGATAGAAGAGAGAGATATTTTTTTTATTTTTTTTTATATATATATTTTTTTTTTTTTTTTTTTTTTTTTTTTACAGAACAGTGCACATGCCCTTCAGAAACCCGGGGCAAGACGCTAGCATCTATCCTAACTAGCTATTCTTCTAATTTTGTAGAGGGCTGTCAATCAAGCATTGGTTATACACACCTGAGGGCATTGTGCTTACATTTTATATCGCTAATCACACCAAAGACAAGACAAGTGTCTATAATAAAATTAATGTAAACAATAAGTACTGGTATCTGGATAGTGCTGTTTGATCGGTAGGATGAAGTTTTCGAGTAAAAAAGGAAGTAATGTGTAAGATTAAGCGACTTGGGCGCCTTGCACATTTTACAGTGATGATATGAGATTGGTTTTGCCTTTAAAACTGCATCCAATACATAATGTATAGTGTACTGATATCCTATGCGTAGCCTGGTTAGTGTAACCGCTCTCTCCGAGACAGTCCATTATAGACTTTGTATGGTTTGTCCATATCATAAGTACCTGCCATACATTCATTATGCCAGACAGCACCATGTCCATTTTTCTTAAGTTTTTCGGTGTTCCATACCTGGCCCTCTTAATCTCGAAGACAGCTGAAAACACGTTTTTTTTTTTTTTTTCAGTTGTTTAAGAAATAACGGCGTGGTTCTTCACGCTACTTTTACTAACCTTGTTACATTTTGATATTTCTATATAAGCGGGTATACTGTATAGTGGCACTTGTATACCCTTCTCTGATAGGCTAGGGATTAGGTGTAGGATATTCCCATTTTTCATTTTCCTGGACTAAATGCAGTAAGTGTATAGAGTGCACCTTGACTGTCAGAGAAAATAGCTAGGTGTTGCTGCTGTTCACTTATGATTGCATGGTATATGGCTACTGAATCGGCATCAGTTGTGCTTGTCCAGTTAGACATTCGTAAACTTTCTTTAAGAGAAATGTCAGGAATCAATACTCCACTCCCAGCAAATTACAGTAAATTGGAAGTGGGAGGTACCATGAGGGGGATAGAGAATTTCATCCATATATTTCTGGTAATAGCCTTCTAATTCTGTTACTGAAGTTCTGGATTTAGACCCTGTTAATTGTCAATGTGAGCAAATATATGTGAACTATGCTATGGTGCAGTAAGTGTTGCTACTAGGATATCTTCCTCACAGATGACATCATACCTGCCCTCCGTTTCCATGGGCTGGTCTATTACCATTGTCCCGTTTGTGGGCGGGATCATTTCTGAACACACAGGGCACGACCTGACTTGTCTCTGTAAATACACAACCACACACTCGGGTCGCCTACTTTGCGCCTTCACAGCACATCTGTGAACGTGCGTAGCGTTTTCACTACTTTTTCTTTCATTGCATATTATTTGGACCACTTTACTATCAGGCTCAATGATTATGAGAACATTTTCACCCACTGGTGCAATATACAGGCGGCAAGTCTGTGAAGACCTTAATTGTCAAGGTAACACGCACCCTTTAAGGGCAGGTCAAAGTCAGGAGAGGTCACAATGAAAGTCCTTACGCTATGGTGACGTGAGTGAAAGAGATATAAAGAGAGAGTCAAAGATATATAGAGAGATAGAGAGATAGAGCGATAGATAGATAAATATATATATAGAGAGAGGCAGAGACAGAGAGAGACAGAGAAAAGAGAAAGAGACGAGGGGAGGAGGAGGAAGGGAGAGTGACTTACAGACATATATTTATTTATTTATAAGTGTGTGTGTGTGTGTGTGTGTGTGTGTGTGTGTGTGTGTGTGTGTGTATTATATATATATATATATATATATATATATATATATATATATATATATATATATTTATATATTCAGTTATTTATATATATAACATATATATTGCAAATGTATATGTTTATGTGTATATATATAAATATATGTATATATAAATATACATATATAAATATATATATATATATATATATATATATATATATATATATGTATATATATGTATATATATATATATATATATATATATATATATATATGTATGTATATACGTTTATATATATATATATATATATATATATATATATATATATATATATATATATATATGTATATATATATGTGTGTATGTATATACGTTTATATATATATATATATATATATATATATATATATGTACACACACACACACACACACACACACACATACATACATACATATACACTTAAAAATCATAAACATTCGTCCTGTATGAGACAAAAAAAAAACTGCCACAGACGCATGCATAAGGCAAACACTCAAGTAAAGAGAAAAAAATCTCCTGTGGTTTTCTCGTCACAGTTGCAAGCTCTGGGAGTTTGTGCCACACATAAAACAAATTTAGCCATGCAAATCATTCCACGATCTTTATTATTTTCTAGAGCGTTGGTCTTCCTTTTCTTTATCTTCCTTTTTATTTTCTCTGTTTTATTTGTTCTTAGTTTTACTGCCTTTCTGTTTCTTCTATCTTTGCTTTCTTGTTGTTTTTATTTATTATAATTATTATTATAATTGTTATCATTATTATAGTTATCATTATTATTATTATTATTACTATTATTATTATTATTATTATTATTATTATTATTATTATTACTATTATTATTATTATTATTATTATTATTATTATTTATAACATTATTATTATTATTATTATTATTATTATTATTATTATTATTATTATTATGGTTATTATCATTATTGTTATTAACATTATTATTATTACTATCATTACCATCATTCTTTATTATCACCATTATCATTGTTATTGTTATTATGATTATTATTATTATCATTTTATTATTAATATTATTATCATCATTATTATTAATATTATCATTATTATCATTGTTGTTATTATTATTATCATTTTTATTATTATGGTTATTATTATTATCAGTAGTAGTAGTATTTTTATTATAACTATTATTACCATTATTGTTGGTATGCTTTTTCAATATTATCATAATCATTATCATTACTATTACCATTATCTTCTTCCTCGCCCTCATCACCACCACCATCACTATCATATCCATCACCATCATCAATATCATCATCTCCATCATGATAATCAGCATCATCACCATCATCAAATCATCATCATTAACCACAATCAACTTCATTTTCAGTTTATGTTATTCCTTTTAATATTATCGTTACTACCATCTTCACAGTTTCTATTCATCATCATTATCATCATCATCACCATCTTCATCTTCATCTTCATCTTCATCTTCATCTTCATCTTCATCTTCATCTTCATCTTCATCTTCATCTTCATCATCATCATCATCATCATCATCATCATCAAAATCATCATCATCATCATCATCATCTTCATCATCATCAGAATCTTCATTATCATCATCATCATCTTCATCATCATCAAAATCATCATTATCATCTTCATCCTCATCTTCATCATCATCATCATCATCATAATTTCCCCTTTCAATATAATTTCCCCTCGATCGGTTTCCTTTGCATTGCGTTGCAGACTTTGACGGAAATGCCTTTTGACACATAAAAGCGAAATTGCTTTACGTCGTGTAATCACTGAATCTAGCACTAATTAGGATGATTGGCCTGTTTCATGCCAGTCACTGACCTGTGCTTTTATTTAATACACATAATCCCAAAGGTAAGTTCAAGAACTACGTTAGTTTGTGCAATGGCGTCTAATGACTTCTGCTCTTGTGCAATCTCATACAAAGTAGTTTTCTAATCTGATTTGTTTCTTTTTTATTTTCCTATCTATCTGACTCACCCTTTCCCATTTCCTGTATCTCTCCCTTGTATCTGCTTGGTTTTATTTTTTTCTCCACACACACACACACACACACACACACACACACACACACACACACACACACACACACACACACACACAACACGCACCATTAACTTTTTTTTTAATGCACTGCCGTCATGTAAACATCCGGAAGGCAGTTGCCTATCTTGTTAAGAATTGTTGCAAACAGACACAAATGCGCAACAGACGCAAACTGCAGCAAGCATTGTACATTCACATGCAATAAGATATGAACAAGCAAGCACGAAATGGTTCTAAATCCTTTTTGCATAATCGGAAGGCTTATGCAAACGCGCTCTGTGGCTACAATATTTCCTACATACGTGGCTTTTAAAGGCTGGACCCGGAATGCAAATTCAAATGAACTCCAACCAATGCGAAAACATTTACAAATACCCAGATCTAAAAAAAGAAAGAAAAATAAATAAAAAATGAAAAACAAGCAAAGCCCCCCCAAAAAGAAAAAGAAAAACAAATAGGAAATTGGTTAATTTCACGAGTCCGGAACTACACTTTTTTTAACAAACAATGACAAAAAGTATAGAGTGAAAAAATAATTATTTACTGTTGACTTAGAAATCATACTAATAGATGCTAACGCAGGGCTGCTGTTTTCTTTTTCTTTCTTTCTTTTTCAACGACAACATGCTGTTGATCTTTTGTTAGAAGTGTTAGGCTAAATCCTTACTGTAAGACCATGCAGTTTCCATGCTAAATAAGATGGCTAATGGTAGGTGCACACGACTACACGTTTTCGCATGGATCAAACATCTATGTGTAATATTCTCCCTGTTAGCTTTTTCATAATATCTTGCTTGCGTAGTATAATACCCATAAATTAAACATTTCATCCGTGTATATGGATTTTTAATGGTGAATGAAGATAAGAACGGCTATACCTC
>NC_061856.1:3903271-3905771 GCF_019202785.1 Penaeus chinensis | reverse complement strand
ATAAGACGACGAATAATAATAATAATAGCAATAACAATAGAAACAAAATAATAATAATGATATTTGTAAGAAAGACAATAATAATTGCAAAAATGATAATAATAATAATAATAGTGATATTAATAATGATAATAATAACGATGATGATGGTGGTTACTAGTAGTGTATATATTTTCATTGCTAATAATGTTATCCTGTTATTACTATCTTTTCGTTTCATACCTTCATTATTTATATTAAAAAATATTATTCTTATCATCATTGTTATTACCCTCATCATGATTGTTATTACTGTATTTATTATTATTATTATTATTATTAATATTATTATTATTATTATTATAATCATTATTATTATTGTAACGATAATTATTATCATTCACATTATCAATTATTGATATTATAGTTCTTTTATCATTAGTGGTAGTATCACCATCACTAGTCACTGCAATAACCATTAATTATATAATTCTCACTATATCATATTATTATTAATATTGTTGTTGTCCATCCGTCCGCCAGCCCGTCCGCCCGTTACACTTACCAAAGCCGCTTACAACATACGCCTAAAATCATATTCCATGGGCTATAACTGACAACGTAAGTATACAGAACGAGCGCGTAGGTTACATTATGAATGGTTGAGAATTGTTGTTATTACTTTCACTCTTATTCTTAATGTTATCATTGTTATTATTTTTATTGTTATTATCAGTATTGTTATTGTTATTATCAATATTTTTGTTATTATTATCATCATTATCAGTATCACTATCACCATCATCATCATTATCATTATCATTATCATTATCACTGTCACTATCATTATCACCATCACTATCATTATTATTATCACTGTCACTGCCACTATTACTATCACTATCACTA
This sequence comes from Penaeus chinensis, assembly GCF_019202785.1. Taxonomy (NCBI): domain Eukaryota; kingdom Metazoa; phylum Arthropoda; class Malacostraca; order Decapoda; family Penaeidae; genus Penaeus; species Penaeus chinensis. The sequence goes on along the minus strand of NC_061856.1, from coordinate 3,904,883 downwards.
TCACTATCATAATCATCATCAGTATTGAAGTAGTTAGACCGTCAGTTTAAACACATGACCATCCGAGGGTGAGGAAGGTAGGAGGGAAAGGGGGAAGGAGGAGGAGAAGAAATGAGAAGAGAGAGAAGGAAGTGGCTTAAAGAGAAAGGGGAGATGGGGAAGGAGAAAGAGACGAGAAATGAAAGAGATCTAAAGAGGGAAAAGGGAATGAGTAAAAAGGAAGTGGAGGGAAGGGAGAGGGAGGGAAGGAGGGGGGGGGGTTATATCATATTCATAATGATAATGATAATGGTAATGATCCGATTGATGATGATGATGATGATGATAATAAGATAATAATAATATTAAAAAATAATAATAATAGTAATAATAATAGTAATAGTAATAATAATAACAACAATAGTGATGATAATATTGACAATAATAATAATAATTATTATTATTATTATTATCATTATTATAATAACAATAATAATGATGATAATCATGGGGTTGTTTCATATCATATTGATAATGATAATAATAGTAATGATAATGATAATGATAATAATGATAATAACAATAATAATAATGATAATGATAATTATAATGATAATGATGATAATGATAATAATAATAATAATAATAATAATAATAATAATAATAATAATAATAATAATAATAATAATGATAATAATGATAATACTAATGATAATAACAATAATAATGATAATGATAATCATGATGACTGTAGTAAAAGCAGCAGTGATATAATTATCAGTATACTTCTTGTTATTTTCATTAATATTTTCATTATTACTCTGATCTTTATGAAGATGATGATGATGAATGTCTTATTATTTTTAATCCTATTCTTATTATTATGATGAATATTATTAACCTTACTGTTATCATCATTATCAATATAATCACATTAATATTTAACGTTGCAATAATAATGCTTTAATCTTTACAATCACTATTAGTGACAATACAATATTTATTTTTTTTCATACAAAACAAAATAAAAGTAACCATGTTACATAAAACGTTCTTTTTCATTACATCATTAAATAATTTCATAAGTAAAATTAATAAAAGAAAGATATGAATTAAACGCTATGTGCCAAAAGTGTGATAGATTTCATAATCATGTCAAGCTAAATGTACAATATTCATCAAGGAAATTACCACTTTGCAATTACCATTACTGTTATAAAGCTATTGCGAATATTAGCTATCCTTGCCGATATAGAATGAAATGTACAGCGATATTATATATTTGATATTATATATTATATTATATATCTGATCATATTGCTGGATAACTTTCCCAGTCGGTCAATATTATCTTTATAATGCTATAGAGTGAGCATCTTTGTGTGTGTGTGTGTGTGTGTGTGTGTGTGTGTGTGTGTGTGTGTGTGTGTGTGTGTGTGTGTGTGTGCAAGCGAGCGTGTGTATGCGTATGTATGTGTGTGTGCCTGTACAACACGCACATCCCGCGATAAAGATATAACTTCCGGAATCCAACATATGAAATTCTTTAAGATTGCGAAATTTTCGAGCAGTGACAGGACGCGACAGAAGAAAATGTTGAAACGCATGTAGTATGTTCCAGCCTCCGTAACGT
>NC_061856.1:3885771-3888271 GCF_019202785.1 Penaeus chinensis | reverse complement strand
TTAATGTTATTATCATTATTCATATTATTATCATCATTAGTGTTCTTATCATTATAAATGTTCTTATCATTATTAATGTTATTATCATTAGTAGTAGTAGTAACAGCAGCAGTAATAGAAGTAGTAGTAATAATAACAGTAATAGTAGTAATGTTATTTATAAATGGGTATCTGCAGTTTCTCCTTATATCAAGTATTTCACTATGCTATCTTTATTAGTGTTATCATTATTAATGCTAATATCATCATTATTATTATTATTATAATCATCATCATTATTATTATTATTATAATCATCATCATTATCATTATAAAAACCATCACCGTCATTATCATTACTATAATCATTTTTAACACTATTATCAACATCATTATAATTATGTTAAGAGTGACATATAGTCTCATATATTCAAGTAAGTATGTAAAGTTATACTATACAAAATATAATTTCCACATGTTCAGTTCCCTATTTCCTTTACGGAAATTAGGGTCACAGATTTATTCTTCAATACACAGAAGTTCCCTTACACTTGAGTTGATGACGAGTAACTACTTTCATTACTTTTCACTAGAACTCTTCTAGGACTTTTAGTTCAGTGAAGCGATAAATGATTAATTTGCTTCTTTCTGTTACCATGGTATCTTATGACAGGATTCATATTAACTACGGAGTTATAAGCCTTAGTCTTGATTCCAACCGTAAGTGTAAAAAAAACTTACGGTTGATGGGAAGATCAGGAGATTTGGTGGGTTTCCTATAGTTATTTTTTCATATATTCTATATATATATATATATATATATATATATATATATATATATATATATATATATATATATATGTATGTATATATATACATACATATGTTTTTTTATTTTTACAGATATCCATATGGAAATATATTTTACATATATATGGACATACATACATTTTTTTAAACATATATTCATATGGATATATATTTTACATATGTATGGATATATATATATATATATATAAATATATACATATATATATATATATATATATATATATATATATATATATATTACATATGTATGGATATATATATATATATATATATATATATATATATATATATATATATTACATATGTATGGATATATATATATATATATATATATATATATATATATATATATATATATTACATATGTATGGATATATATATATATATATATATATATATATACATATATATATATTATATATTTTACATATGTATGGATATATATATATATATATTTTACATATGTATGGATATATATATATATATATATATATATATATATATATATATTTTACATATGTATGGATATATATATATATATATATATATATTACATATGTATGGATATATATATATATATATATATATATATATATATATATATATATTACATATGTATGGATATATATATATATATATATATATATATATATATATATATATATATATATGTATATATATATATATATTACATATAACTATGTGAATGTCTCCATGGATGTTTTTATATTAATTACGTAATAATGAGGCAGCTGAAATATATCTCTCTATCTATAAATGGTTATATATATGGATGATTATATATCTTTTATTTATATATTTATGTCTATGATACATATATATATTTATTCAACTATAAGCATACATATATATTTACATATTTTATACAAATGTTTACCTTCATATTTACATATATTCATATTTATAAGTGTATTACATTCAAACATACATAGCCATATGTAACGGTATCTATATATACCAATTCATATTTCAAGTATAAATCCTAATCATTTAAAATAATTTTCGTTTCTTTTTCAAAATGTAACCTTCAGTCGTTAACAGTGAGGTCCCAGTCTCGTTCTTCCCCAACAGTGATAGGAGTAGCTTATGCTGGCATAAGAGTTGCTGTTAATAGCACTTCTCACATGCTTGGTATCGGTTCTGTTTACATTTACATATTTATCTAAATATATACATATGCATTGCTATATATCTGTAAAAAGCTTTATATAAATATTTATATCTGTATATGTATTATATTGAAACATTCATAACTATGTGTAAACTGTCTATATACATAGATGCATATATAGCTGAATCCATATTTCAAGTTTAAATCCTAATCAAATGATTTTCGTTTCTTTTTCAAAACGTAACTTTCGAGCGTTCATAGTAAGGTCCCAGTCACAATATCCGGACACTGAATTCTACGATGAGGTCAAAGGACTCAAAGACATTCTCTTCAGATGAGAGTGAAAAGTATGACGATTGCTGCCAAGGTCGGGCGTCTAGTCTAGGCAAGGTGATTTGTTGGTTGTCCTATAGTTATTTTTTTCATATAATCATATAGATATACATATACTTTTTAACATATATTTACATGGATATATACATTTTGCCTATGCATGTATGGATATTTCTATATGGATGCTTATATCTATTTTTTTTCCATTCATATACTTATATCTAC
>NC_061856.1:3870771-3880771 GCF_019202785.1 Penaeus chinensis | reverse complement strand
TTTAAAATTAAAAAAATATATATTTATTTAAAAAATATTTTTTTATTAAAAATATATATTTTTTTATATAATATATAAATTTTTTTAAAGTACTATATATTTATTTACCTATAGAATATATATGTTTAAAATTTTGGAAACCCAATTTAAATTATTATAAAAGTATTTTAAACATAAAAAATAAATTTTAATAAATTTTATGCAAACCATATTTTTAAAAATTTTTTTATAATGGGAAAAGTTTTTCATTTAAAAATTTAATTATATATTTGTTTAAATGAAACATTAATAAAATATTAAAAAATTTTGGGTAGTAATTACATTAATAATATTTATAAAATGTTTTTTGGGGGGAAAAATATTTTTTAAAATTTTTTTTATTTTTTTTTTATAAAATTTTTTTTGAAATATATTTTTTATCAAAAAATATATTAAAATTTTATATGTATTTTTATTTTAATTTTTATGAATATATTGTATGAATTTTTTAAATATATTGTTGTATAAATATGAAAAAATTTAAAAATATTTTTATATTATTTATTTTTATATAAAATATATTTTATAAAAAATTAAAAATATATTTTAAAAATATATATGTATGTTACATTATGAATATATATGTATGTATCATATATGAATATATGTTTTTTATTATTTTTTTAAAATATAATATATTGTAGATAATATATGAATATATATGTTGTATCATATAGAATATATTTTTATATTATATTTATATTTTATAGTTTTTCATATATAAATTTATTTTTTATTTTGTTACATAAAATATTTATTTAAAGTACATATATATTTATTCTTAAAATTTTTGTTTTTCATTTTATATTTATTATATTGAACCATTCATAACATAGGTGTAGCCGTCTATATACATAGATAAATCCATATTTCAAGTTTAAATCCTAATCAAAAGATTTTCGTAACTTTAAAAGTTAAAATAAGGCCCAGTCACAATACCAACACCAATTTCTACGATGAGGTCAAAGGGCTCATACACATTCTCTTCAGATGAGAGTGAAAAGTATGATGATTGCTGCCAGGTCGGGCGTCTAGTCTTGTCAACAATCTCAGTTCTTATATTCGCTGCATCGCTGGTTTCAGCTGCTACATATCACCATATGTTAGGGTGAAAAGGATGACAGTTGGTGCCAAGATGGGACAATATGTCGGGCGTCTTGTCTTGACAACAGTAATAGGAGTAGCTTATGCTGGCGTAGGAGTTGCTGTCAATAGCACTTCTCACATGCTTGGTATCGGTTCTGTTTATCCTAGTGGTGGAGAAATTATGACTCTTCTCTGGAGAATCACGCCCATTGTTGATCAGATCTTGAAAATCGAATAGATAATAAACTATAATAAATCATGTACTGTTTCCAACAGTCCTTGATATTTTGACTATGAACATCTATCCTGTTCATAGGATAGCAAGCCGTCAAAGGACAGATAAAAGCAGCCAGGTGATACCCATAACTTCTCTTGCACCATTAGTGTTCGGATACATATACGTATGTGTGTACACACAAGATATGTGTACATAAAAATATTTGACTAAATAAGATTTTGATTTGAGATATGATTGGAACATACACGCCTGCATACGTATATATGTACATTAGTATATCATATATTATTGAATGAGAAAACGAAAAGATATGTATATACAAACATACACACGCATATATATTTATGTTTTTGAGTAGATAAATCTTTATATATTTATAATTTTTGTTTCTCCTTACCTGCTATAATATGTGTATATGTATTACTAACGGCTATCATATTGATCCAATATCCTGACGCCCCGGTTTCTAGGATATCAAATTAGAATGATTATCTTTTAATGAATCAAACGAAAAGATGTATGTATATATACACATGCATGTACATATCCATATGTCTTCCATGTGTATGTCTATGTATTTATCTATGTATATCTAGAATTGTATAAAAAATGAAGGTACCTTTCGTTTGTTTCAATATGCAACCAAAGTGATTGAAATATATATTTAATTTATAATATACACGTATGTATGAGTATACTTATATTTAATTCTGAATCTAATGTTAATATATATTCCTGATAATATGTTCAAAATATAATCTTCATTTGGTGAATGTGATATACCAGGCTCTTTTCTCCCAAAACGGAATTCACCAACTCGGATGATGAGGTCAAAGGACATATAAAAGCAGCCAGGTGATCCCCACATGCATAACTTCTCTTGCACCATTAGTGATCACACCACAGGATGAGGCTGTACATCTCAGTTCTTCTTGTGTTCGCTGCATCGCTGGTTTCAGCTGCTCCATATATTTTAAAGGACATCAATAATGAAAATCTTATACCATCACCAGTTAGGGTGAAAAGGATGACAGTTGGTGCCAAAGTTGGACAATTTGTCGGGCGTCTTGTCTTAACAACGGTGATAGGAGTAGCTTATGCTGGCATAGGAGTTGCTGTCAATAGCACATCTCAAATGCTTGGTATCGGTTCTGTTTATCCTAGTGGTGGAGAAATTATGACTCTGCTCTGGAGAATCACGCCCATTGTTGATCAGATCTTGGAAATCGAATAGATAATAAATTATAATAAATCATGTACTGTTTCCAACTATCCTTGATATTTTGACTATGAACATCTATCCTGTTCATAGGATAGCAAGCCATTGCCCTTACTTGCTATTGTGAATTTATTGATATTACTATCATTAATGCTTACTAAACGTGTTATTTGATACATTAATGAGAAATATGGATAATGTAGCCAAAATTCCCTTTCGGCTAAGAATATTTGCAGGCATTAATAATATATATATATAAACATGTTTATTTGGAGACATATGGATGTCTATGTATATGTTTATATATTTATATTTTGTTTAAATATATTTATATTTTGTTTAAATATATTTATATTTTGTTTAAATATATTTATATCTAAAGTACATATATATCTATTTACCTATATGAATATATATGTATGCAAACATATATAAATATATATGTATGTATACATATATGAATATATATGTATGTATGCATATATATATGAGTATATACGTCGGTGTTTATATCACTAATTATTATTTATTGATTTATGTCTACAGTAAATATATTTATTTGGAGACATATGGATGTCTATGTATATGTTTATATATTTATATTTTGTTTAAATATATTTATATCTAAAGTACATATATATCTATTTACCTATATGAATATATATGTATGCAAACATATATAAATATATATGTATGTATACATATATGAATATATATGTATGTATGCATATATATATGAGTATATACGTCGGTGTTTATATCACTAATTATTATTTATTGATTTATGTCTACAGTAAATATATTTATATAAATCTGTACATATATATTGCCATATATCTATAAAAAGGTTTATGTAAATATTTACATCTATATATTTATTATACTGAACCATTCATAACTATGTGTAGCCGTCTATATACATAGATAAATCCATATATCAAGTTTAAATCCTAATCAAATGATTTTCGTAACTTTCGATCGTTAATAGTAAGGTCCCAGTCACAATATCCGAACACCGATTTCTACGATGAGGTCAAAGGGCTCATAGACATTCTCTTCAGATGAGAGTGAAAAGTATGACGATTGCTGCCGAGGTTGGGCGTCTACTCTTGTCAACAATGATGGTTATTTTGGCGCTAGAGCTACTTAAAACACTTCCCCTATACATTTTTTTTATCCAATTGGAGGTGTGATTTTGACCCTTGCTCTTGAGTAGATATTAGCAAATATTTTTTTTTAAAGCTTAATTCCATACGAGATGACCCTATATTTATATATATAAATATTACCATATCTGCTACACATACATTAATGCCATAATAAAATATATTTCGTTGGATTCAAGATATAATTAAACATATATTTAATTCATGCATACACACAAATACGTATGAACGTGTATATTTATACCTATTTTTTTATTTCTGGATTTAAGATTAGTTACATATTTCTTGTGACATTTTTAGGGCAAAATCTTCACTTGGTAAATGTGAGATCCCAATCTCGGTTTCTCCCAAAGAAATGAGGTCAGGCACATCTGAGACACAATTTCTTTTACATCATTAGTGTTCACACCACACCACCATATATTTCGAGGAACTACAGTGATGAAAGTCTCGAAGATGCCACCAAAATATCACTTGTCGTCAAAATGAGAAGAATGAGGATTGGTGCCATGTTGGGACAATTCATCGAGCGTCTGATCTTGACTACGGCCATAAGTGTGTCTTATGCTGGCATTTTTGTCAATAGCACTTCTCACATGCTTGGCATCAGTTCTGTTTATCCTAGTGGTGGAAAAACATGACTATTTGAAGAATCACGCCTATTGTTGATAAAACCATAGAAATAGTTATAATAAACATTTTTGTTATGTACTGTCAATTGTCGCTTCCAGCTGTTACCCACAAAAATGATATACACATCTGTACATAAACATGTCTGTACATATTTATATATATGTATACACATGTGCATCGCTCATATGTAAGTAATATATAAACATATGTGTATATATGTACACAAGTGTATGTATGCGCACACATATGTATGTATGCGCACACATATGTATGTATGCGTACACATGTGTATGTATGCGTACACATGTGTATGTATGCGTACATGTGTATGTATGAGTACACACGTATATGTGAGCGTACACACATGTGTATGCATGCGGACACATGTATATATGCGTACACACTTCTGTATTTATGCGTAACACATGTTTATGTATGCATACATACATATTTAAGTATGCGTACATTCATAAGTATTTATGCGTACACATGTAAATTTATGTGTGAACATATGTTTATGTACGCGTCCAAAACGTTTATTATAAGTACGCACATATGTATGTATATGTGCGTACACATACACACTCATGTGTGTACACATCCACACTCATGGGTGTACACATCCACACTCATGGGTGTACACATCCACACTCATGGGTGTACACATCCACACTCATGGGTGTACACATCCACACTCATGGGTGTACACATCCACACTCATGGGTGTACACATCCACACTCATGGGTGTACACATCCACACTCATGGGTGTACACATCCACACTCATGGGTGTACACATCCACACTCATGAGTGTACACATCCACACTCATGGGTGTACACATCCACACTCATGGGTGTACACATCCACAATCATGGGTGTACACATCCACACTCATGGGTGTACACATCCACACTCATGGGTGTACACATCCACACTCATGGGTGTACACATCCACACTCATGGGTGTACACATCCACACTCATGGGTGTACACATCCACACTCATGGGTGTACACATCCACACTCATGGGTGTACACATCCACACTCATGGGTGTACACATCCACACTCATGGGTGTACACATCCACACTCATGGGTGTACACATCCACACTCATGGGTGTACACATCCACACTCATGGGTGTACACATCCACACTCATGGGTGTACACATCCACACTCATGGGTGTACACATCCACACTCATGGGTGTACACATCCACACTCATGGGTGTACACATCCACACTCATGGGTGTACACATCCACACTCATGGGTGTACACATCCACACTCATGGGTGTACACATCCACACTCATGGGTGTACACATCCACACTCATGGGTGTACACATCCACACTCATGGGTGTACACATCCACACTCATGGGTGTACACATCCACACTCATGGGTGTACACATCCACACTCATGGGTGTACACATCCACACTCATGGGTGTACACATCCACACTCATGGGTGTACACATCCACACTCATGGGTGTACACATCCACACTCATGGGTGTACACATCCACACTCATGGGTGTACACATCCACACTCATGGGTGTACACATCCACACTCATGGGTGTACACATCCACACTCATGGGTGTACACATCCACACTCATGGGTGTACACATCCACACTCATGGGTGTACACATCCACACTCATGGGTGTACACATCCACACTCATGGGTGTACACATCCACACTCATGGGTGTACACATCCACACTCATGGGTGTACACATCCACACTCATGGGTGTACACATCCACACTCATGGGTGTACACATCCACACTCATGGGTGTACACATCCACACTCATGGGTGTACACATCCACACTCATGGGTGTACACATCCACACTCATGGGTGTACACATCCACACTCATGGGTGTACACATCCAAACTCATGGGTGTACACATCCACACTCATGGGTGTAACACATCCACACTCATGGGTGTACACATCCAAACTCATGGTGTACACATCCACACTCATGGTGTACACATCCAAACTCATGGGTGTACACATCCACACTCATGGGTGTACACATCCAAACTCATGGGTGTACACATCCAAACTCATGGGTGTACACATCCACACTCATGGGTGTACACATCCAAACTCATGGGTGTACACATCCACACTCATGGGTGTACACATCCACACTCATGGGTGTACACATCCACACTCATGGGTGTACACATCCACACTCATGGGTGTACACATCCACACTCATGGGTGTACACATCCACACTCATATGTGTACACATACACACTCATATGTACACATACACTCATATGTGTATACATACACACTCATATGTGTATACATACACACTCATATGTGTATACATACACACTCATATGTGTCTACATACACACTCATATGTGTACACATACACACTCATATGTGTACACATACACACTCATATGTGTACACATACACACTCATATGTGTACACATACACACTCATATGTGTACACATACACACTCATATGTGTACACATACACACTCATGTGTGTACACATACACATTCAAGTGTGTGCACATACACACTCATATGTGTGCACATACACACTCATATGTGTGTACATACGTACTCACATGTGTGCACATACGTACTCACATGTGTGCACATACATACTCATATGTGTGCACATACGTACTCACATGTGTGCACATACATACTCACATGTGTGCATATACGTACTCACATGTGTGCACATACGTACTCACGTGTGCACATACCTACTCATATGTGTGCACATACGTACTCACATGTGTGCACATACGTACTTATATGTGTGCACATACGTACTCACATGTGTGCACATACGTACTCACATGTGTGCACATACGTACTCATATGTGTGCACATACGTACTCAAATGTGTGCACACACATACTCACATGTGTGCACATACATACTCATATGTGTGCACATACATACTCACATGTGCACACCCATAATTCCCAGAAGCAAACATTTATAATAGCAGTTATATAAGAATACATTCGCTAAAAAGCCGATAAGGACAATGGCAAACGTTATAAGAAATGAAAAGTTGATCAATCGGTTCCAATTATGCTATCAACATTAGTCTCCAGAGTAAAGTAATATTTTTTTCTGCAACTAGGATGAAGCGAAGTATGCAGAATTGCTACTAACAAGAACTCCAACTACGTTTTAAATCATTTGATATATCTGCTTAGACATGTCTATCGATCGATTTACAAATGGTTATACTTTTGTAAATATAAGTCTAGGAAAATATCTGGAGCAGCTAAAACCAGCGATGCTACTGAAATAACAAGAAATTAATTCAAGGGTACAGTAATGCAGTCTCACCACTTGAGCTCAAATATTTTTTGGCTGGAGCAGATGTAACAAACATGTGCATATACTTTTATAATTGAGGTATTCCGATATATACGGAGCAGGTTATCTCTATCTATCTATCTATCTATATATATATACATAAACATATGCATATCCATACACACACACATATGTATATATATATATATATATATATATATATATATATATATATATATATATATATGTATGTATGTATCCACAGCCATCTAATTATGGTAGTTTATGGTAATTGACCTCATCTTACCACATATATATATATATAAATATCCACAGCCATCTAATTATGGTAGTTTATGGTAATTGACCTCATCTTACCAATCGAAGTCCCGATACTGGAGAAGAACGAGACTGGGACCTCAGTGTTAACAACTGAAGGTTACGTTTTGAAAATGAAACGAAAAAGATGTGATTAGAATAGTGTTAAAATATGGAAGCATCAATATACACATGTAATATATTTAGAGATGGTTATCCTTCTTGAAATGTAATACGTATGTAAATATAAATGTGTACATATGTACGGTTGTATATGTAAACAGGCGGCCTCGCCAAGACCATGAAGTCCTTTGAAACATATGAAGCAACTAAAACCAGCGATGCTACTGAAATAACAACTAATTCAAGGGTTTAGTAATGCGATCTCACCACTTGAGATGAAATATTTTTTTTGCCGAAGCAGAAGCAACAAACATATATGTGGATACGGATCTGGCTAATGTTTATGTATATATATAAATATATGTGTGTGTGCGTATATATAATGAAAATGAAACAAAAATAATTTGATTAAAATATAAATGCAAACTATATACACATTTACATTTACAAATGGTTATTTATATATAAATATATAACTATATAAACTAATAGTTATTTATATATAAATATATAACTATATAAACTAATAGTTATTTGTATATAAATATATAACTATATAAACTAATAGTTATTTATATATAAATATATAACTATATAAACTAATAGTTATTTATATATAAATATATAACTATATAAACTAATGATTATTTATGTATAAATATATAACTATATAAACTAATGATTATTTATGTATAAATATATAACCATATAAACTAATAGTTATTTATATATTTATATATAACTATATAAACTAATAGTTATTTATATATGAATATAAAACTATATCAACTAATGGTTATTTATGTATAAATATATAACTATATAAAATAATACATAAACATATACATATTTGCAAACAGATGTTTAAGTTTATAAAGTTATATATAAATATATAACTATATAAACTAATGGCTATTTATATATAAATATATAACTATATAAACTAATGGCTATTTATATATATAAAGATATAAACTAATGGCTATTTATATATATATATATATATATATAAAGATATAAACTAATGGCTATTTATATATAAATATATAACTATATAAACTTAAACATCTGTTTGCATATATGTATATGTATATGTATATGCATTTATGTATGTAGGCTTCGTTAAATATACTACAGATATAAACATTAAATTATATATATATATATATATATATATATATTTATTCCCTATCTATATATATCTCCTACACCCTCATCTGAAAGGGTATTTTTGGATACAATAAATGTAGCACATATCGTATTCAGTATAGAACATGGCATTATTCAGAAATATATTTATTTAACATTCTTTAGTTTGCCTGCAGCTGACGTAATACAAATAATAATTCACATCACTTTTTGTATAACGTTAAAAAGAGCAGGTAAGGACAATGCCAAAGTGTACTTGATAATTTAAATTTATTGCCAATTCGATTTCCATAATTTGGTCAACAATGGACGTGATTCTCCAAAGCAGAGTCATGATTTCCCCACCACTAGGATAAACAGAACCATTGCCAAGCATGGGAGAAGTGCTATTGACAGCAACTCCAACGCCAGGATAAGCACCTCCTATCACCGTAGTCAATAATATATAGAAACGAGACTGGGATCTCACATTTACCAAGTGAATACTTCGTTCAGAGAGTTTTACAAGGAATATGTTACTACAATTATATATATATATATATATTTATACTTGGCAGCAATCCTCATACTAATCACTCTTACATTTGGAGATAATGTCTGCGTTCTTTGATCTCATTAACGATTGAAGATTACGTTTTGAAAATGAAACGAAAATCTTTTGATTAGGATTTACACTTGAAATATGGATTTATATACGCATGTATAT
>NC_061856.1:3863271-3865771 GCF_019202785.1 Penaeus chinensis | reverse complement strand
AACGAGTGCAATTGTATATTCTGGAGTACACCCTACAACCACTTAGCAAGCATATGCAGACATCACCCTAATATATATAGCAGTCGGAGGATCTGTCCAATGCTAACTGGAGGGTGCCTGCTTAACCCTAGCTATACGCAAATAACCAACTAATCTGACCAGGTCGTGATCGAGCCACCCTTGAACCGGAAGAGGACCTTAGGGGAGTGTTGTTAGCTGCAGTGCACGTACCTCACGAATTCTGTCTCCCAGTGATATAGAATTGTGGAGGATTTTAGAGAATTCATGAATAAAAAGAATAAATGAATGTATTTAGGTATATATTGACCTCAGATAGAGAATTAAAAAGTAAGTCTGGGACATTATACTCCACGGCCAGAGGCATGGTACTCAACAAGTAAAAGCTATTGTACATAAACTGAGATAATGTTAATGACCGTACTTACATTTAGTTCTGATGCACAATTGTTTGTTTACTTCATCTTCTAATCTCAGGTAACGTGGTGACGGATTAAAATTAAATATTACCTAGTTAAATAATTGCACACCTGAATATAAAATTTGTTTCTCATATTTACATAAATGAGTTCCGAGTTTTGCTCCCTGAGAGATTAACTCTTATGCATTCGTTTTAATAAACATTTCGCGATGAGATTATTGTCACATCTAAAAATTATTCACACGCGCAGATTGCTATATTACCTAAATTTTAACGGATGCATACTTAGGGAATTTATTTTTCTGTTATTTTTTAAGGAGGTCTTTGGTATGGGGTAAGTTTTATTATAATTGTGAATGAACTAATTGGATGGCAACTTAAAACGTGCTTCCTTTCATGTCCTTCTCCTAAAACATTATGCTCTGGTGCATACGTATTTAGATTGTTGAGAGTAACTGGGAGAAGCTAAATGGAGTAGAAATTTCCAGTTTAACCAATTGATTACTGTACTCTCTCTCTCTCTCTCTCTCTCTCTCTCTCTCTCTCTCTCTCTCTCTCTCTCTCTCTCTCTCTCTCTCTTTATCTATCTATCTATCTATCTATCTATCTCTTTGGTACTCGAATAGTGATATATATAAATATATAGATAGATATATTTATATTTACAATTATACAGACACATATGTATGAATGAATATAAATACATATAGATAGATGGAAAGATAGATAGATATGTAAACACAAACACACAAACAAACACACACACACACACACATATATATATATATGCATATACGTGTGTGTGTGTGTGTATATATATATATATATACATATGTATGTATATATATATGTATATATATATATATATATATGTGTGTGTGTGTGTGTGTGTTTATATATATATATATATATATATATATATATATATATATATAGATGTATATACACGCATGCATATATGTATGTTTGCATGTGTATACATATATATACTATATATACATATACACTTGTATATATGTATATGTATATATACATATGTAATATATATATATATATATATATATATATATATATATATATATACATATATATGTGTGTGTATGTGAATGGTTGTGCATGTGTTTAGAATTGATATAGAAATATGTGTATATATAGTATGTATAAAATATATAATATATATAATATATATAGATTATAAATCATATATATATACGTATATATATATATATATATATATATATATATATAGAGAGAGAGAGAGAGAGAGAGAGAGAGAGAGAGAGAGAGTGTGTGTGTGTGTTTGTGTATCTATATATCTTTCTGTATATTTATCTATATATGTAGATATATGTATACCTAAATGTAAATACACACATACATACACACACACACACACATATGTGGGTATATATACATAATTGATTACTCTCTGCAATCATTACACTCTAGCAATAAGGTCGAACCATTTACCATAAAGGTATATATGGGTGTCTGTAATAAGAACTATCTTTAATTTCTATATGTGTAAATCTGCTTTTTAGTGCATTTAATATATCACCGATTCATGTTGGTCAGTTGCATGTAATGGGATCAAGACGTACCTCTCCGCCTGTAGAGGGATTTAGTTATACAAAGCTGCTTTCAGTCTCACGAGTGACCTTGCTTGACTTTACAGATTTCAGGTTTTGCTGAAAGGAAAATGAGCCGATTATCAAAATTGTTATAATACGGATCATCTGATCTTTCTTTTTATTTCTTGACAAGATTTAAAACTCACCCAGATTTCCATTATTTCCTTAAGTGGTATGATCGTCTAGAGCAGTGTCCTAATGCCTTCCTCATCTAGGAAATGCGAGTATTCTAGAAGTCCTTTTAACCGCAGTCCAAACCACATAAGCCAGGCCTGTCACTGTTGTCAATATTAGATGCCTGGCAAACTGTTTAACCTTGGCATCAGCTGTCATCCGTTTAACCCTTATAACTGGAGATGATATCTTACTGAAATTATCCAGTTTGTCACTCTGACTTCCGTAGCTGATGTCTTTATCATATCGGCCAGCT
>NC_061856.1:3848271-3853271 GCF_019202785.1 Penaeus chinensis | reverse complement strand
CGACATCAACTGAAGGTGGCCGTGCATAAACTAAATGATAGAATAAGATAAATGACCGACCATTCTAAAAGTACGTGCAAATCACTCTGAACATAATCGCATTCAAATCCAAATGACATAATGATTATCCTCCATGAGAGGTCAGAATATCGCAGTATCAATGACCTCTCAAAAGACTGATCAAAGAGCCTCAACAAAGACCTCATTTTTTAGCTTTCCTTTTGTGCAAATCTAAAATTACACAGCAAATAAGCAAAGGCACGGTATGCCTTCTCGCTCACGGCTGAAACAGCGGCTGGAAGGAGATCAGTCTGCTTAGTTAAATCCTATTGTCTGCGAGTCCCCCTCACTCTCTCGCGGCTTCTGCAGTGATCTTATTTTCTTTTCCTTTTCATCCACCAACATGAAACGTCAGCTTTAATGCAACCAAAGAGGTATATAATGTATATTTATGTATAAACATACATATATACATATATAGTACATATAAATGTATGTATGTATATATATATATATATATAGGCACAAACACAAAGGAAACCAGCCACAGTAAGAAATGAATAATAAACCGATATGGTTTATCATTCGTCTTAAGAGGAACTCGTGAAACGTCACGATTTATTTTCATTTCTTACTCACAATTTTTTCACACACACACACACACACACACACACACACACACACACACACACACACACACACACACACACACAAACACACACACACACATACACACTCACACGTAAACATATACACACATATACCCACACATAAACACACACTCACACATAAGCACACACACACACTCACACGTAAACACACCCACACACACACGCGCGCGCGCATTCCGCTCACCTTTACATCGCCCGAGCATCGCCAGCCCCAGCAAGACCCAAACATAAAACAAGAAAAATAAACCGGAATGTAAAAAGGTCCCAACCAGGCCCGGGCTTAAATCAGCGAGGAGAATCATGATTAAATTCCTCGATGTCTTCCTCGCCTTTTCTCATTCTTTCCACACCCTCTCCTGCGTTTCTATTCCGTTCGTCTTCCTTATTTCTGTTTGGTTTTCATTTTCTCTTTCGTCGTAGCTCAACTATTTTGTTCTCTGCTGTGTCCTTTTTATTCGTATTTGTTCTTTTACCTTGATATCTCCTTTCCTATATCTCGTTTTTCTTTATTAATTTGCATAAGTTTCGTTCTTTCTATTCACGTATTCTTTTAATTAATTTACTGTGACCCATCCCCATCTCCAAACATTTATTCGAATTGTCCCATGCTTCTTACCTCCTTCCTTTGCTCTTCTCTTCCGTGTCTCTGTTTTGTAATTTTCTCGAGGTTCCTTCCATTTTTTTTTATCTCTCTCCTCCTCTTCTTCTTCTCCTTCTTCTTCTTCTTCTTCTTCTTCTTCTTCTTCTTCTTCTTCTTCTTCTTCTTCTTCTTCTTCTTCTTCTTCTTCTTCTTCTTCTTCTTCTCCTCCTTCTTCTTCTGCTTCCTCTTCTCCTTCTTCTTCTGCTTCTTCTTCTCCTTCTTCCTCTTCTTCTTCTTCATCTTCCTCTTCAATCTAGCGGTTCGTCGAGGGCTGTGTAAGTAAGGGTGTAGTTTGGCACCCAAGGTAAAGTGTCTGGAAGCGATTGAGTGACACAGACAGCAAGAGGAATTGAGATTTCTACCTACTCGAGTGAAACAAGAGAAGGGAGGAAGGAAAGAAGGAAGAAGAGGAGGAAAGAAGAGGGGAACAGGAGGAGGAGAAAGGGAAATGAGAGGGAAAGGAAGAAGAAAATGAGAAAGAGGAGTAGAAAGATAGATAAATGAAAGGTGTGAAGGGAGCTTAGAGAAGAGAAAGAAGAGGAGGAAAGAAGAGAGAAAAATGTGGGAAACAGGAGGAGAGAGGGAAATGAGAGGAAAAGGAAGAAGAGGAGAAAGAGGGGTAGGAAGAAAAGAATGTGAAAGGTGCGAAGGAAGGATAGAGAAGAAGAGGAGGAGGAAAGAAAAAAAATGGGGAAGAAGAGGAGGAGAAAGGGCAAGGAGAATAAAAAGGAAGAAGAAGATAAAAAAGAGGAGTAGGAAGAAAAGAATCTGGAAGGAGCGAAAGGTGGATAGAAAAGAAGATGACAAGCAGCAGAACAACACCTGAGGAGTTATATTCTTAAAATGAAACGTATTCATGTTGACAAATGTAGAAAAGGTATGAATGAAAACGAATATATTCACTATACAAGAGATGCATTTAACCGGTTTCGATTATATCTTCGTCAGAAACATTTCTGACGGAGATATAATCGAAACCGGTTAATTACATCTCTTATATTGTGAATATATTCATTCTCATTCATACAACCTTTTCTACACTATGTAAATGAAATTGAATGTGAGGGATCCCTAATATTGAACACTGTCCGGAAGCCCATTCCTCATATACGAATGATTTATGACTCCCTACCCCCCCCCCCCCCTCCCTCCCCTCCCTTTCCAAGCTCGACCACGTAATATTGCTTAAGGATAAATTAATCAACATACTGGTTCTGTTTAAGTAAAACCATTTATTTACATAATTTAATCACACATTAATTCCATTCAAGTTTGAAAAATATAGAGCAATGCCATGTGTAAAAAATAATCTTTAATATATACGTTAAAGTTTTTGGTTATATGAACTGACTTTTATGTAAAAATATTACTACACAAAGTCTCATATATAAATAAACGAATTAATAAATTCACATTATACTACAACAAACTCACGTATGTAAATCAGCAATTCATATTCAAACGTGCAAAAAATTATGAATGTATTTATGGTAATCATTGTCCTAAAGTTAGGAAAAATATTTACATAACAATATTTCTAATCACATAGAATGGCCACAGCTATAATTAGTATGACCACAACAGCTAATATTTGTGGGACAAAGTTTGTTCACAGTTGCCAGTTCATACATAGGACAGTCAGAGTAATATTTGGTTCACCTCCACCCCCCCCCCCCCCCTTCCCAGTATTCGGTAAAGTGACTAATGAAAAAAAAATAATGTTACTTTCGGTTACTTTGAATAATTTGGGAGGATGTAAAGCCTTATTAGTGAGGACTTATATAGTTGTAGATATCTATATGTCTGTCTATTTATCTATCTGTCTATCTAACTACCCATCAATCTATCAATATACATACACTGAGGAAGAAAGACAGATAGATAGACAGAGGGAGAGATAGAGAGAGAGAGAGAGAGAGAGAGAGAGAGAGAGAGAGAGAGAGAGAGAGAGAGAGAGAGAGAGAGAGAGAGAGAGAAAGACAGACAGACAGACAGACAGACAGAGACAGACAGACAGACAGGAAGACAGACAGAGACAGACAGATACAAACAGACAGACAGAAAGAAAGAGAGAGAGAGAGAAAGAAAGAAAGAGAAAGAAAAAGAGAAAGAGGGGCGGCAGACAGCGACAGAGAAGGAGAGACAGAAGAAAGACACATGAGTGATGTTCCCTTTTTCTTTTTTCTTTGGTTCTTTTCGTTTCCTTTTGTTAACGTTCGTTCCACCTGCGAATGTATGACGTGTACCCAGGTTCGTACTCGACTGCGAATAAAAGGTGAATGTGGTAACCCTTTTAACTCTTTTTTATTCTTCTACTGTTCTATTTTGAGATTTGTTTATTTTTTTCCTAACTGTTAACTGGTTATTATTTTTTGTATCTATTCCTTCATTCACTTTTAACGTATCTGTTTGTTTATTTATCTATCTCTTCGGTCATTCATTTATTTGATTTTTTATTTATCAATCTTTTTATTTCTTCAAATTTCCTATTAATATACACAGTTATCCATGCATAATTTTGTTATACCCAACATACATACAGACGAATGGCTTTGCAATGAAAAATCGTACGTTCGAAAGACAGTCACAAAGAAAGCTTAATTACTTCATTCTCGACTTGATATCATTTTGTATTTAATTGCTTTCTCCATCTCTAAAGTTATAATTATAATCAGTTCGGTCATTAAAATGATAATGATGATAAAAGATTATAATAATGATAAAAAATGATAATGATGATAGATAATGATAATGATGATAGAATGATAATGATGATTAAATGATAATGATGATAGAAATAATAATGGTGATGAAATGAAAATGATGATAGAATGATAATGATGATGAAATGAAAATGATGGTAAAATGATAATTATGATAAAATGATAATGATGATAAAAATGGTAATGCAAATATGACAGGAAGGATAAAAAAAAGGTTAGATGAACAAGAAGGAAATGGGAGAAAAAAGAAAGAAAATGAAGACTAAAAGGTGAAAAACAAAACAAAAATAAAACAAAGGAAGAATGAACGAGACATAGACAAAATGAACAATAACAGGTACATGCAAAGCCCCCCCCCCCCCCCCCAAAAAAAAAAAAAAAAAAAAAAAAAATATATATATATATATATATATATATATAATAATGATAATAAATAAATATATAAATTAAAAAAAAATAGCGTAATAATGTCATAATATCAAAAAAATTATACTAAGCCTGTAAAACATAACATTTTCACTGATAAAGGTATGTAGGCAACGGCACAATAGAAACACCGAGAAATTACATTTAACAGAATTCGAGATTATTACTGTTCCAAATTTTCATTCTATCAATAGAAGTTAAAATACTGCTCTATTCTGAAAGGTCAATTTGCAGACCGTTCACAAACGAAAACAAAAATGTGTAAAATGTTAGTCTCTTTCATTCAACAATCAATCTGTATCACAAACACGGTAAATTTACATAGAAAATAGAGCATTGTTGTTGTGATTCTAAATATTTTTGTTATCAGTTCTTTTCTTCTTTTGTTACTATAATTTTTCTCATTATTTTTTACTCTTGTATAGTTATTGTTGTTACCAACACAATCATCATCATCCTGTCGTCATCATCATCATCATTTTATCATCATCATCATCATCATCATCATCATCATCATCATCATCATTTAATCAGCATCAT
>NC_061856.1:3833271-3838271 GCF_019202785.1 Penaeus chinensis | reverse complement strand
GAGAAAAAGAGAAGAAAGGCAGAAGGGAGTGAAAATGGGATGATAAAGGAAGGAGGAGAAAAAGAGAAGAAAGGCAGAAGGGAGTGAAAATGGGATGATAAAGGAAGGAGGAGAAGGAGAAAGGGGAGAGGAAGAAAGTAATGATAAGGAAAGAGAAGAGGCGAAGGCCAGGAGGAGACGAGGGAATAGTGAGATAAGTGATGATAAGGGAAAAAGAGAAAGGGAAGGAGGAGAAGAAAGGCAAGGAGAGAGAAGAGAAGAAAGGCAGGGGGAGTGAAAAATTGGATGATAAGGGAAGGAGAAGAAGGAAGAAAGACAAGAGGAGATGAAGAAAATGAAGATAAGGAAAAATAAGAAAAAAAAAGGCTGGGGAAGAAGAGGGGGAGGTGGAATATATGATAATAAGGGAAGAAGAGAAAGGAAAGGGGGAGAAAGAGAAAGGCAAGCTAAAGGAAGAGAAGAGAAGAAATCCAGGGGAAGAGGAGGGGGGAGTAGAAAATGTGATGATAATGGAAGAAGAGAAAGGGAGAGAGAAGGAAGAAAAGTAAGGGGAGATGAGGAAAACAAAGATAAAGGGAGAGAAGGAAGAAGGAGAAGCGAAGAAATGCAGGGAAGAGGACGGGGGGAATGAAATATGTGATGATAACAGAATAAGAAGAAGAGAAAGAAAAGGAAAAAACGGGGAGAGGAAGAAAATATAGATGAGCGTGAAGAATGTGATGATAAGATAATAAGAGAATGGAAGTGAGAAGAAAAAAAGGAAAGGAAGAAAGAAGTAGAAAATAATGATAAAGGGAGAAGGAAGAGAAGGGAAAGGAAGAGAAGAGAAGAAAGGCAGGAAGAGAGGAGGAAAGGGAGTGAAAAATGTGAAGATAAGGGAAAGAGGAGAAGAAAAAGGCAAAAAAAAAAATAATATGTGAGGATAAGAGAAGAAGAAATGAAGGAGAAGGAAGAAAGGCAGGAAGAGTGAAAAATGTGATGATACGGAAAGGAGAAAGAAAAAATAGAAGAAGGAGAGAAAGAAAAAAAGAGGAAGGAGTAAGAGTAAGTTTGAAAGGAGAGGATACAAAGAAAAACAAAATTACGAAACGGGAGGAAGAGAAAGAGGGATAACAAGAGAACGAAGAGAAAATAAGATTATGGAAGTAAAAGAAATAGGCAGGAGAGGGAGAATGAGGCCGTCGTTGTAGCGTGTAGGGAATAAGATATAAGCTGATGAAAGGAAGAAGCAAAATAAAGAAGAAGAGGAGCAGAGGGGAAGGAGGGAGATGATGAGGTGAAAAGAGAATAATAAAATAAAATAAAAGAGAAGATTAAAGGAAAACAGATAACGAGGAATATGTGAAAGAGGAAGGAAAGGAGGAAAGGATAATGAAAAAAATAGAAGAAGGAGAGGAGAAAGAAATTTAAAAAATAAAAGAGAAACGTAAGAGGAGAAGTCATCGTCGGAAGGGATGAAAGGGGAGAAAGAGAAGAGACGAAAAAATAAAGAAAAAAAAATAATAGGGATAGAAGAAGACAATGAAGATGAACGAGGAAGGGGGAAGGGAACAAAAGAGGAGAGAATGGAAAGGGAAGAAGGATAGAGTCAAAAGCCGATATACAAGAGACGATAATTGGGAGGAAAAGGCGATTAGCTGAAACAAGAGTCGAACAAAAAGTGGGAGAAGAATAAAGGGGAAGGAGAAGAAGGAGGAGGAGGAGGAGATGATAAATAAGGGGGAAGGAGACACACGAAGAAAAGAGAATAAGAGTGAGATGAAGGAAACTTTTAGAGCAGGAAAAAAGGGAGGAAGTGATAAATTACAAAGAAAGAGACACACAGAGAAAAGAGATAAAGGAAGAGATGAAGGAGGGGGAGCAGGAGAAGGAGAAGAAGGAAGTGATGAATTTGAGAGAAAGAGACACATGGAAAAGAGAGAATAAGAGTGAGATGGAGGAGGAGGAAGAGGAGGGAGAGAAGGAGGAGGTGATAAATTAGAAAGAAAGAGATACATAGAGAAAAGTTATTAAGGTTGAGATGAAGGAGGAGGAGGAGGAGGAGGAGGAAGAGAAGGAGATATTAATGCTGACAAAGAGAGATAATGTGACTCATAGCCTGGTTATTGGTTATTGCAGCATGCGATGGTAAAGAAATTGCAAAAGAAGAGGGAAAAAAAATTAAGTTGATAAATAGTGACATTTATTATTATTTATCTTTATTAGTATTATTATTGTTATTATTATTTATCATTATTATTATTATTATTATTGTTATTATTATTATCATAATTACTATAATAATAATAATAATTATTATTATTATTATTAATGCTATTATTACCATTATTAGTATTATTGTTATTATTATAATTATTATAATTATTATTATATTATCATTATTACTATTATTATTGCTATTATCATTTTTATTATTATTGTTATTATCCTTATTATTATCATTATCATTATTATCATTATTATTATTATTATCATTACTATTATTATTACTGTTATCATTATTGTTATAATGATGATAATGATAATAATGATAGTAATGATAATTATCTCAGCAACAACAAAACAACAATAATGTAATAAAGATGTTATGAGGATGATAATAATAAATGTAATGATAGTGATGATGATAATGATCATAACATGATGGCTGTGGTGACGGTGATGATGATGATAAAATAATGATAATAACTAATAATAACAATAATGAGCACATTAATATGGTGATAATGATGTTAATGCAGCCAAAGGAAAAAATATGTATCCTGCACATCTCTCTTTAACACCGTCATTTCTCTAAAATAATAATAATAATAATAATAATAATAATAATAATTATTATTATTATAATGATGATAATAATAATAGTGATAATAATAATAATAGTGATAATAATAATAATAAGTTAAAATAAAATAACAAAATAGAAAAAAAGGTGGCAGGCCGGGAAGCTGTTCTTAAAAATCGGTTTTTCAAACACGATTTTTTTTCTGACATCCTTGGCATAACAAAACAAAATAAGAGCAATACACTGCAAATCATGGTATTGAACAAATGGTATGTTCTAAAATACAGTAGACCATAGACATGTGCTGCCACTGCTGGCTATTGCTCTGAGATTTATAATGGATACACCGTGTAAATATTCAGCACTATGATATTTTTTCCGGTGTATTTGTGTATTTATGTAAAAATGAATGTCAGAGAGTCACAGCAAAATCTCTGCGGAAGTTGAACATAAAAACAATTTAGACGATGATTGAGATCGCTTATTTTGAATCTTTGGTTTTTGGTCTGTCTGTGTGTCTCTTTCTCCGTCTGTCTCTGTTTTTGTCTCTGTCTCTGTCTCTATCTCTGTCTTAGTCTTTTTCTCTGTCTCTGTCTTTATTTCTGCCTCTCTCTCTCATTATTTTTTGTATAATTTTATTTTATCATTTAACTGTATTAAACAAAGCTTGGAACGATATCTGTTGGACAGCAGATCAACAGATTTTATTCAGCACGAGCATGTGTTGGGGAAAATGTTCATGACAGATCGGGTGATTTTTTAACCTATTTTTGGAAGGGATAAGTACGTTTTAAAAGCTGCCAAATACAGCACATAGACCAATACGTACCTAATGGATAATATAAAATATGAAAGATGCTGTTGTCATGACCACACTTGTAGTCCGCCATGCACACGGGGTCAGTGATGAACGCAAAAGGTGAGGGAACAGCACCGCATTGGAACAAGAACCAAGTGCAGACGAATCACCTGTTCAGGACATCACGCTGTACTCAGAGACCCCCTTATATATTGTACGAAAGACCTATTCAAGACGAATTTAAACCGTCCAAAAATAGAGCACAAATAGCCGCGCAGTACACCAGGAAATGAATTATCTTGGAGTTTCTTTGTCCCGAAACTGACGATGCACAATTGAGGGATGTTCGCTACAAACGCATCTGAGACAACACGTTTTCATCTTTGGTGTTTTTAATCTTTTATGTGTTACAATTTGTACCGGCTACCATAGGTCAGCGAACATCGGCAGTGACCTGTGACCTGATTTGGAGAGATATAGAGAATTATATTTGGTTCGTGTGTGTGCCACTCTCTAAATGTGCATATATATCTTTAATTTTTATATGCATATATTCATATATACATACATACTTTCACACAGTCATTCACGTTCACACATACCCGCACTATTCATGCATATTTACAAGCTTACGTACAAGCCAACTTACCATGCGCTCATACACGCACACACATGCACACATACACGCGCACATCTACATATATATACCCAAAAACACCTACAATAACACAACCTACATACACAAATGCATACACACATACATACATGCATACAAAAATACACCATGCATACATACATATACATATATATAAATACAAACAAACATACAGACACACACAAACGCTACATATACTTACCCTCACACATGCAACCACAAGAACTCTTACCATTGTACATATTTTTTTGCAAAACATGATCTCTACTTATGAAGGAATGAGCCAAATAAATTAAAAAGGATTATGCGATCTTTATACTCATAATGAAAGCATTGTACAGATACCGTGAAAAAAAAGTCTCAAATCTAAGTCTTATTGTAGCTCTATGAGATCTTGATCACTTTTCGTTTTTTTTTTCTCTTTCTTGATCACCTCAGTTATTAGATTCCCTTTTCAGTCAGTTTTATTGATCTTAATCGTACCCAGGTGCTTCCACAAAGATGATAGAATATTAAATGTAAAAAACGTGACGTTATATATGCCAGAGATTCAAATGCGTGTTTCGTTCATTTGCGTGATGACGGTCATCAGCTTAACTGGAAAAACGCAAAATTAATTCATAGATCAGCTAATTCGTACGAAAGGAAAATGTTAGAATCTCTATTAATTAGAAAAAAGCCTAATTTTAACTTGAGTTCTGGTCAATGGGGCTTGGATGACCTTACCTCCTCGTTAATTAGCAAAGCCTTCCCCAGACTCT
>NC_061856.1:3825771-3828271 GCF_019202785.1 Penaeus chinensis | reverse complement strand
AGGATAGAAATATTGTCAGCAAAGTCAAGATCCATGACCTTGATATATTGCTCCACATTGACTGTGGATAGTAGTTCTGCCCATTATTCCGTTCATGCAAGTATTGGAAAGTGTTGGTTCAAGGACACAGACACTTCTGAGTTAACTGAATCTCCCATAGCGATTTGCAATACACCGAGACCAACGTCTTCTTTAGCTCGAACTCACGACCGTGTTCCACAATGACTCAAAGCGCTAGGAAGCGGTCTGTTGTTGACTTGCCAGTAATGAATCCAGACTGCTCCGGTCTCTAGTGCCTTAGCAGGTGGTCACTGATCCGTTTGAGAGGATTGTAGGCAGAATCATTGCCTGTTATACTGAGCAGTGTCATGCCATCGATCCTCTTTCCCCTTCCAGAGAGGGATTACCACGTGCCTCAACAGGTCAGGGGGATTGGAACTAGATTGCCAGATGGCAGCTAAGACCATAAGCAAACGCGGCCTTTAGAAGTTCAGCAAGGATATAACATATGCTTGCAGTTTTCCCACCCTTCATCGAGGAACCATCATGTTCCTTGCTGATAGGTGGGTCCGGCACAGGGATAGTGACACCATTTGCGTCCAGACTAACTGCTGTCTACCTGGTACAGAATTCTCAGGTCAACGTTTACGAACCCCAACATGATCTGAGATGAACCGTCCAACCACTGAACAGACTGCAGTCATCTGTGAGTTCAGTTTTCTTGGAACTTTGTAAACAAGACGAAGGTAATTTACCAAGAAATGGTCTTTAACCTCCCCAGCAAGATTCTTAATGAACTTTTCAACAGTGTCCGATCCTTGCGCACCAAGGAACGGCGCAAATCCGGATTGCCATTCAGTCAAGCCACGCAACAAGCATCTGTGGTCTCCTTCTCCTCGGTCGTTCGCCAATGAATTCCTGTGCTGCATCGAGTGTTTCGCGCATAAAGAAATTCCATCAAGCTACTGAGTCCTCCAGGGTTTCGAACTCTGTGAACCGATTAGAGACTGGTGTGGCGAATCTCCGGGTACACTCCTCCCTCAATCTGTCCAACTGAAACACCCTGGAGTGGCCACTGGAGAGACGGGAAGTTTTGAAGTGGACCCGAACCGCAACAACAAACAACAAGCCTACAGTCTGTACTACAGAACTCAGTACTCCGATAAACCCTGCAGTTCTGGAGGACCCTCCATCGAATGCTAACAAGAATGTGGTCGATCTCCTTGGCCACAATACCCGTATCGCTGTACCATGTCCAGCGATGTGGGTCATTAAATATATAATTGCCATTATTATAATCATTATCATTATTATCATGATAATTATTATTATTGATATTACCATCATCATTATTATTATTGCTATTACCATCATCATTATTAATCTTACTATTGTTATTATGATTAACATTATTGATATTACCACCATAACCATCACTATCAACATCACCATTGTCATCATCACCATCATCATCGTCATCATTATCATAATTAACATCATCATAAAACAAATAAACAACAACACAAAATCAGGAAAATGCAAATAGCGTTGCCCTGGAAGAATTGCAAGACGCTCTTCATAATGAGCCTCAGCCTTTGTTTCGCTTCGTGCAAGATCCCTTCGCCTTTATGTATGGCTTAGGGTTAAGTAGAATCCACTTAACACGGAAGGAAACCGAAATAGATAGATAATGTGGAAATTGAAGCGCAAGGTTGTTAGTGTCGTAATTAGTCTCGTAATGGAAGGTTACTGAATATGTATTGTAGTCCCCCACTCTCTCTCTCTCTCTCTCTCTCTCTCTCTCTCTCTCTCTCTCTCTCTCTCTCTCACACACACACACACACACACACACACACACACACACACTCACACACACACACACACACACACACACACACACGCACACACACACACACACACACACACACTCACACACACACAGAAATATTCAAACACAACATACACACATTTATGTATATGTACGTGTGTGTGTGTGTGTGTGTGTGTGTGTGTGTGTGTGTGTGTGTGTGTGTGTGTGCATTTATATATGTGTATGTATATATGTTTATATATGTATATATATATATATATATATATATATACATAACACACACACACATATATATATAAGTGTGTGTGTGTGTGTGTGTGTGTGTGTACGCGCGTATGTATGCATTTTTATATATATGTGTATATATATGTATATCTACATATATATATATATATATATATATATATATATATAACATATATATGTGCGTATATGTGTTTGTGTGTGTGTGTAAGTACAACCACAATAACGTGGACACAAAGATTAAAAGAAACAACCGCAAATAACCGAGAAAAAAACTCCCCTGAAGAGGAACACTTGACGAGATCGAAACATTACATTCAAGTTCTTTTCATGCTGTGGCTGTCTTTCCTTTCACACACACACACACACACGCACACACACACACACACACACACACACACACACACACACACACACTACATAAAA
>NC_061856.1:3818271-3820771 GCF_019202785.1 Penaeus chinensis | reverse complement strand
TATGTAAACATATACATATAGTAATATATATATATATATAAATGTACGTATATGTGTGTACTTATATCCAAACAAACACAGAGAAAAGCTTTAGTTTGTCCCCTCCTTTCTCTTGCCATTTCCCGCACGAGGAGAACGAGCATTCGAAGCGATAAGAACGTAGCATACAACGACGTCCGTCACGTGAAACATGAGTAACACGCAAAGGAACTGATGTGACTCTGGGGCCTACGTAATTTGCTTCAGTCAGGAGAGACTAAAATAAACAAAAACGTAATAAAAATCCTCAATTGATTTTTTCTTACTTGAATTACTGTCCGGGGAAAAAAATGGCATCAGGTGTATTTATACCTACATTTGTATATACGTCAGGACGTGTGTGTGTGTATACGTGTGTTTCAACACACATACAGTGTCGAGAAAAAAAAATTGTCATGACGGGTGTGTATGTGTGTTTTTGTGTGTGTTTATGTGTACGTGAGTGCGTGTGTATGTGTGTGTGTGTGTGTGTGTGTGTGTGTGTGTGTGTGTGTGTGTGTGTGTGTGTGTGTGTGTGTGGAATAACCAGCTAAATGAGATTATGAGAACGTGACCCTAGCAGCTGGTATTGGTAGAAGTCATTTCATCATATGGCATGGTTATTAGGATAATCTTATTATATGACGTTGGGTGCATCAGTAAATGACCAGAGTCTATGTGGATCGATGTTTTGAACGACTCATTTGGGGATTCATAAAATCTTACGCAATTAACCACTTCGAGTTACAACAACTAGTAAGTGAATGAAGGGCACCGAAGCTTCGAATGTAAATTCCGAATCACAGAGACACAGTATAATAATTTTCCCCATATTTCCTCCCCCTTTTTTTTTATGGTAAGACAATCTTCCTGCGAGTAATGGGGCAGTTTTTGAGGGTAACATGTTAGGCTCAGTCTACCCATTAGGGTGATTTAGAACAGTATTAGGGAAGTCTGGTTGTCTGCAGCGAAGTACCAGTGTCTCAGTGTCTGCTTGGTTAAATGGGCCGTATTGGAGAGGCCTGGTATCGTTTGCAATACCAGGCCAATTTGCAGATAAAGGATAATGTGGAATATAAATGTTAATAATGAAATGAAAACAAGCAGTTGAAACTAACAAAAATGCGATTATGAATAAAAATAATGATAATAATTGAGTGAGGAATAAGTACATATATAAATAGATAAGTAAATAAATGAAATGGTTGTTATGGAAACACATATTTGATTAAAAAAGAACAAGAATTTGTACATGTCAGAAAAAAATCGCGTAATACGAGGAGTATACAATAGTAAAAAGCAAACTGATTTTATTTAAAACTATCGTTTCATTTTCTTTTCTCGACAGGAAGAGGAGCCAAATCTTTCCAAAGGACAGAAAATGGGCCATGTTATCCAAACGTGTTACATACGAGGTAAAGGAGCATAAGTTTTACCGATTAAAGTATTATCAATTAGAATATTACCAATTAAAGTTTGTTCACTTTTGATATGGTTAGGGCACCGGAATCTGGTGTTAAAATCCAAGCGTAGTCAAATGCACACACACACACACACACACACACACACACACACACACACACACACACACACACACACACACACACAACCACACACTTCTCGGTTCTCTCCGCTGACGGCCAGTAACATGACACACAAGCCCTCCTAGTTGGGAAGCATATATTTTTTTCTCCCCCTTTCCCATTGTGAACGTCCGCAAAAGGATCACGGCCTAAACAACAGAGCTTTTTCTTTGAAAGCCTTTGCGACTGGCTATTGTTTACGTTAAGGATCTGATCATGTGGCAGTAGAGAGGAGAGGAGGAAGAGGGTATAATGCTCAGAAAAAAAAGGAGAGAGAGGGGTAGGGAGGTGAGGGAGAGGGGGGGGGGGGGAAGGGAGGGAGAGGGAATGAAGGAGTAGGAGAGAGAGGGAGAGGAGGGAAGGAGGGAGATAGGAAGAAATAAAGACAGAAAGAAAGAGAAGTGGGGAGAGGGAGGGAGGGGGAAGGGAGGCAGATAGGAAGAAAGAGAGAGATCGACAAAGGGAAAAGAGTGAAGACAAAAAATAAAATAAAAAGTCACTCGTTGTTAATAAAGATGATAATGATACGAAGAAAATAACTATAAATAAAACAATGATAATAAAAAAATCAATAATAACAATGGGAATTTGACATGATAATAACAGAAAAACTAAAAGATTATAAAAAATAGTGAAATAAACAATTCCTCCGTTGCGTAAGGCTGAAAAAGAAATGAAATCTATAATAAAAAAACGGAAAAGCTTCGCGAGACTCCCTTTGAAGCCTCGTTATAAGAAACCCCTTTCCTCCATCCCGAATTTGCAGTCGAGAAATGGTCCTTTGGAGAGGCAAATTACAGTGGAAATTTGGGCGCAGTTTCCCCAAATGATACGTATTTAGAACAAATCTGATAGACTTTCCATTTGGCAATTTTCTGCGAGGGAATAGGATTGAATTA
>NC_061856.1:3793271-3798271 GCF_019202785.1 Penaeus chinensis | reverse complement strand
TTCTCAAATAAGAAAAATGCATTATTGAAATTTCTACTTATGCCTTCGTTTGTTGTCATGCTTGAAATACTCTGAATTACGGATACGATGTTAATATATACTTTTAACGCAGCCATACAGTAGGATTTTATTGTATGTTTTGACCAGGTCTCCTTCCCAATAATTCCTTCCACCAACACTCACATACTGAAGAGGCTACATACAGTATTCCGTAAGCCTGTTTATAACCCACAGGATTAAGTATATTAACCAATATCTTACGAATTAGGCCTACCAATGACCCGTAGGATTACAGAACCGCCCAGTTGCCTGTGCCAGCAGCATTCGCTCAGGCTAATTAATTGATCCATTGTTGGCAATAATGGCATAAAAAGAACGGGAACCCCTGTCGTCATAATGAGAGATGCTTAATGTAAAGTTAATTATAAAAACATTAATTAAATCAATACGGTTGATTTACTGGTTCCAGAGTATATCACTGAATTTTGAAGTTTTAACTTAATATCAGAAACTAATATATATATAGTGTCTTGATTATATTCTTGGTACATAAGGTACGAATTAACGTAGTGAGATTTGTGAAATTATATTGAGCAGTGTACTGTAAGGTCATTGACTGCTGTCCTATCAACTTTATGTAATACTAAACACATCATAAGAATGTATCATGAGAATGGCATTTGTAATGTATAATTACACTTGACACTACTAATGTTTTTCTTTCAGGTCTGGATAAATAATGACGCAACTAGTTTCTTGACTAACTCTACTTAAAAAAAAAAAAAAAAAAAAAAAAAAAAAAAAATCCTTTAGTATAGTCAGAGCATACCTTTAAAACCGCATTTACGTTTTAACATGAAAGTTTTTCAAGATTTTCAATATTAGTTGTGAGTTCGTCCATACATCACTTGATATATTTTGAATTCTGAGCAAAATGTTAGTTTCATATTTCTATTCTAAACTCAATATAATGGAAATCTGAGCATGTTGAAGTAACGTGTAATTAAATACATATTTGTGTGCGTGTCTCTTTAAAGATAGTGTGTGTGTGTGTGTGTGTGTGTGTGTGTGTGTGTGTGTGTGTGTGTGTGTGTGTTTGTGTGTGTGTGTGATATTGAATATATATAAATATATATATATACAAACAGAAATATATATAAATATATCATATACATATATTATATATATATATATATGTATATATTGACACAAACAGAGTAACGCGTACACAAAGATAAAAAGGAAAACATCCACAGTAAAAAATGAATATAGATTATAAACCGAAATGGATCCATTTCGGTTTATTATTCGTCTAAAGAGGAACTCGTGAAGAGTTCGAAACGCTTCATTTCTTACTGTGACTTTTCATGTGTGTGCGGGGGGGTGGACGTGGAATTCAGCCCACACGGGATTCAGCCAATGGAATTCAGCCCACGCGGGATTCAGCCCACGGAATTCAGCCCACGCGGGGTTCAGTCCACACGGGATTCAGCCCAAGGAATTCAGCCCACGCGGGTTTCAGCCCACACGGGATTCCGCCCACACGGAATTCAGCCCACGGAATTCAGCCCACACGGAATTCAGCCCACGCGGGATTCAGCCCACGCGGGATTCAGCCCACACGGGATTCAGCCCACGCGGGATTCAGCCCACACGGGATTCAGCCCACGCGGGATTCAGCCCACACGGGATTCAGCCACTCTGTGTTTCTGTTATACCCAACACACGTTTATATGTGTGTTGGGTATAACATATAATAACATATAATCTTCTCTAGCTTAGGAGAGTGCGTGCGTGTGAATGTGAACACTCTCTTTCTCTCGCATATATACAGACTCGAACGGAAACACACACATTTCTTCTCCAGCTTAGGCGAGTGTGTGTGCGTGCAAATGTAAACACGCACACACACACACACACACACTCTCTCTCTCTCTCTCTCTCTCTCTCTCTCTCTCTCTCTCTCTCTCTCTCTCTCACTCTCTCACACACACATTAATATGCAGACTCCTACTAAAACACACAATCTCTAACTTAGGTGAGTGCGTGCGTGTGAATGTGAACTCTCTCTCTCTCTCTCTCTCTCTCTCTCTCTCTCTCTCTCTCTCTCTCTCTCTCTCTCTCTCTCTCTCTCTCTCGTATATACATGTAGACTCGAGCGAAAACACACACATCTTCTTCTCTATTTTACCAGTTTAGTGAGAGATAGATAACGAATAAAATGATCCCTCTTTAGCGTACAATAGTAGACTGGAACAGGACACGTTCGCACCGTGTACAGCGCCTCGCAAGTCCCTGTTCTGAACACAGCTCTTGCATTGTCATCAGTGCCATTTGCTGCTCTGCTCTGCCCACGTACGCACTCGCCTAAGCTAGATAAAATGGCATACTTTTTTCTAAAAATCCGTTCAGTAGAAATGGTCATATTTCTAAGGGTTCAATGTCAATTAAACCCCTATTCAACTCAACAGTGTGGGCCCGTGAGTTAAGTCCCGTGTGGGCTGAATCCCGTGTGGGCTGAATCCCGTGGCCTGAATCCCGTGTGGGCTGAATTCAGTGGGCTGAATCCCGTGTGGGCTGAATCCCGTGTGGACTGAACCCCGCGTGGGCTGAATTCCGTGGGCTGAATCCCGCGTGGGCTGAATTCCATGGGTTGAATCCCGTGTGGGCTGAATTCCGTGGGCTGAATCCCGTGTGGGCTGAATCCCGTGTGGGCTGAATCCCGTGTGGGCTTAATTCCGTGTGGGCTGAATTCCGTGGGCAGAATCCCGCGTGGGCTGAATCCCGTGTGGGCTGAATTCCGTGGGCTGAATCCCGTGTGGGCTGAATTCCGTGGGCTGAATCCCGTGCGGGCTGAATACCAATGGAACCGTGCGTGGGTGTGTGTTTATAGATACACACACGCATAAATATATTTACATATATATATATATATATATATATTCTATATATAAATATACATATGTATGTATATTTATTATATATGCCCAGATATTACATGTATTATATATACGTATATATGTGTGTGTGTGTCTTTGTTGTTGTACATACATATATATGCATATTTATATATATATATATAGAAACACACATTTAATACATATATAATATATAATATATATAAATAAATATATATACATATATAATTTGATATATATATATATATATATATACATACATATATTCCCTGAGTGGAACCTAGGTCACCCCGGGTATGAAACCGTAGGGCCAGTGCTAAACCAACCATACCACACGACCCGCTATCAATGCGGCAGTGCAGGATTCCATCTTTCATATATATATATATATATATATATATATATATATGTATGTATATATATATAAATATATATACAAATATCTATATATATATACTATATATAAATATATCATACATATGTGTATACATATTATATATGTATATATTATATATATATATTTATATATATGCATATATGTATGATATATGTATGCATATATGTATGATATTGATGATGCCACGTGCTTAATTTACACATGGCATGCATGTAAGTGTGTGTTTGTGTGTGTGTGTGTGTGTGTGTGTGTGTGTGTGTGTGTGTGTGTGTGTGTGTGTGTGTGTGTGTGTGTGTGTGTTTGTGTGTGTGTCAAAAGCCCACAATAGACAATAAATTAGCAGTAACTTAAATTAATAAGCACTTTTACGATTTACGATTTCGGTTTAACGTCACGAAACTTCCTTTTTGATCAATGGCTAGGACGGGCCTGTCCCTTGAAAGGAGAGGGAGGAATTGGCGTTACGCCGAGTGGATGCCCTTCCTAGCCTCAGACCGTGCTCGGGATTCGAACCCGTGCGCTTGCGAACCTTCCGTCCCACAGCCGCGCGCGTTACCACTGCACCACGGCACTTTTACTTTTTCAGGAAATTCGTCATATAGAAATCCTTTGAATATAAAGAAAAGCCATGAGAAAGGCAGTCTATAACTTATTATATTTGAGTTTGCAGTTGTATGCATGTCTAGGGTACATAGTGTAAAGTACCACTCTTTTCAGTTTTAGGGCCTTTTCATGAATAATACATATTTTGTTTTAAGAATGTCAATAGATACCAATAGATAATGGAATAGTGATGTATATGATGGTTATAACCTTTCTACAAGGTTTTAGAATAGGCTTAGCTTGGGTGCCATCCGAACATTTGATCTAAAAGATATGTTGCAACGTTACAATGAAAAACAAAGAATAGGAACATTTATAACCTTTGCAGAGCGTGTATAAATTTAATTAAGATAAATATTGAACGTAGCAGCTGCTTCCCGCTGTATTCTTAATTTGTGTAAGTAATTACTGGCTTTTCTCCTGTCGACACAAGCAGTTGAGAAAACAGAGAAAGGCAGAGAAAGTAGAAAAGGAAAAAACATGATACGAACAAATTATAAATGATATAAGTAAGTAAAATAGTTATGATATAAGTAAGTAAAATAGTTATGATATAAGTAAGTAAAATAGTTATGATATAAGTAAGTAAAATAGTTATGATATAAGTAAGTAAAATAGTTATGATAAAACATGCTAAAATCCTCAAAAAGATTATAAAATAAATATTTCAAAAATATAAAAGAACATATCCATGATGATACGTGATCAAATACTATTTCCATGAATATTACGAAAGCAAACGTTGCTTTTGTTTTAATTAAAGTATTTTTATGTGACTCATAATTATTTATTTAGTAATCTAAACATGATACCAGCGCATTGGCAATAATGTACGTATTTGAGCAAACGTACATTATTCGTACTAAAAGAAATTTTTTATAATTTTTATATCCTTGTTATCTAATACAATAAAGCTAATGCAGAATAAAATAGAAAAAACACAAAAAAGGAAGGTAACTGAAAAGGATAAACCGGTTTTAAAAGTCTCAAATTTTATTTCTAGGTGTGAGTTAGTGCAGAGGAAATTGTGTGAGAGGGCAAGAGTGAGGAAAGTATTTATGAGGATGCGTGTACATTCTATT
>NC_061856.1:3778271-3785771 GCF_019202785.1 Penaeus chinensis | reverse complement strand
CGTCACGTACACGCTTTGCAAGAAACTACTGCATGAACCTTAGTCCCAAGAGTCCAACGGTGTCATATAACAAAAACAAATGCAGGCGGTAACGATGTGCAAGTACTAGGAAATCAATACACGATCTCGTACATACAATTCCACCAATAGGATTCAGGCTGGGGCAGTTAACTGGGGCTTTGCTAAAAAGATGGCAATGGCCTTGAGAACTTAGGTGAACGCCATTGTGTCCTGCCATCCTTATTGTTATTGTTTTAACTGGGGAAAAATACCCGAGAGTTTCAGAGTCTTTTTAACTCGTCGTGTCGTGAATTCGAACGGTTTGCAAGATTATGGTTCGTTGAATATCTCTTGCTAAATAAGATTTCGTGAATATGTATAAGATTTTCTAATATGTAATGTTGCTCCGTCCTGTTATATGTGCTTCATTGTATTTTGCAAATGAAGAACGTTCTGCATTGTTCATATTTTTCTTTCTTTCTTTTCAAATAACATTTTATTGACAAAATTATGGAAAAAAATAACCAGTGGATGGGTATGTTATCTTCGCGAGGAGAGATATCTGTCTTCTTGCTTTACGATCAGATGACATTTCTCATCATAAGTGTTCAGCTGAATGCTCATTAACTTTCTTGGACATCAATCATCTCAACGCGTCTTAAAATTATCACAACATTATCGAGGAAGGATCGTGTCCCGTAAGACTAATAAATTCCCTTGTAAATTGTCTCTGTCACGATCCCGTTATTATTCGCAGAACACACAACCTAAGTCTCTGGTTTGTTTGGCGAAGGTCCTAGTTCGTGTACTGGAAGTTGGCGTTAGGTCACGATAGGTATATCTCTAATTTATGTTTCACACGGAAAGAAACGACTCATCTCTACGCTTTTATTTTGCCATATGGTGTAAGTGACAAGCTTTTCAAGTAGTAACAAACTTTTTTTTTAGCTTCTTCGAAAAGTAGCAATGCCTGTAAATCGTCCAGTTCCGAAGAAGACGGATAAAAAATGATCTTTTATCTAAAATTCTTAGATTTACGAGCCGGCTTTTAAAGTCTCCCGCGAGTGAGGAAGTACTTTTACATGGTGGAACTCTATAAAATCAGGGAACAAATTTGAGATCAAAAGTAGGATCAGGAAGCAGAAAGTTATGGCTTTTATCTCACTTATAGGATTCGAATCCACCGTAGATCCGTAGAAGAGGTTCACTGATCTGCTTTTACGTCAAGTTCACATACAAGCTTACGATAGGACGAGAAAGTTTTGGCCGAATGAGAAGATCAAGCGCAGAAGAGTTTCCTAAAACCGGTCAAGTGCACATCAAGAGGAAAGGCCTGAGGAGATTAATGTAAATCGACAAAATATTACACAGAAAATGATAAATGGATTAGGAATCATACGGGAAAAGAAATATACCTATTATCGTTTCCAATAAACAAAATATAGGGAAGGAAAATTATTATCAGAATATTTACAAATAAACCATTACTGGAAACAAAAACTGATGACAAATATTAAAGATATACAAAGGGGAGTGGTCATAACTTTCTATCGCTTGTCAGTAAAAAAGAAAAAAAAAAAAAAAATAGTTTTAGGGAAGGAGGCAACATATGTAATAAACGAATTTGGGGTAACGTTTGTTGAAAGAGAATTGCCTCATATTTTCCCCAAAAGGTGTTATGGAGGTGGAACGGGTGGGGGGGGGGGGGGTCTTTTAAATCTTCGACCTTACTATTATAAACAAAATTTTACAAACGTAGTGGTTTCAATAATTGAAAATAAACACTTTCCGCCCTTCTGTAGACCGTAAGTAAACAGGTCATGGTCCCTTTTCACTATTAAGAACTCAAGGTCTACAGCAAATACTACTATTTATGTCCTTAGTGGCCGGGTAGATATGCCGGTATGTTTGCTGACTACTGTAAAATATACTCTAATCCAAAGTTAGGAGCTCAATCTGGTAGTTTACTTTCATTCTTATTTAAAGTGCTACATTAGATAGGAGGGTTGTGTTCTTCATAGTGTGCTGTTTACTGTAGTAACTTTATACTTGATAGGTATACATATATTCCAGCATACAAATTGTATTGGCAGTGCTATTTAATCAACTGTTGATCAATTATTCAATTATGGGACTGCTTGAACTTTGCACTCACAAACATACAGAAACTCTCTCTCTCTCTCTCTCTCTTTCTCTCTCTCTCTCTCTCTCTCTCTCTCTCTCTCTCTCTCTTTCTCTCTCTCTCTCTCTCTCTCTCTCTCTGTGTGTGTGTGTGTGTGTGTGTGTGTGTGTGTGTGTGTGTGTGTGTGTGCGTGTGTGTGTGTGTGTGTGTGTGTGTTTTTGTGTGTGTGTGTGTGAGTGTACTGGTTTCCGAATAAACATGTTGAAATCACACAAAAACAGAAAGCCTCAATTGCTAAGCCAGGTTCACTCACTCTATCTTAAGACGCACATTTAAAAATCAATAGATGGTTGTTGTTGACAGCAGTTGGTTCTAGCGATTAAAAAAAAAAAAAAAAAAAAAAAAAAAAAAAAACAATGTGCAAGCTCTAGAAAGATTTATCTAGTGTATTATACATTTAGATATTTAGTGAAGTATTTCCGCATGTCTGTTTATTCATTATTGTAATAAGTACTTAATTGTGTGCGATGAATGTGTGAGTGAACATGTGTTTGGATGTATGTATGAATGTTTCTATGTATAATATATATATTTAGTGTGCTTCTTATTATCTATCTATCTATCTATCTATCTATCTATCTATCTATCTATCTATCTATACTTCCAACTGGGATTCCGCTAAGTCATGGGGTTCCATCAATTATCACCTGGGGTCCAACGAAAAAAAACGTGAAATAATTAATTGCAGTTACAAAATGATAGTGAAATGAATTCATAATCCATAATTCCTACCCAGCAACATGTCACAGACACTCAAGACACCATCACATTTGTACGTATCAGTCAGTATAATTTATATAGTAATAAAAGCAATAAAAGCAAATGATATAAATGGCCCATGTCAAGCTAAATGTAAGTCATAATATTACATTGTAGATTTAAAGAAAATTTCTTTAAAAGAAATATGTATATATATATATATATACATATATACATACATATATATGCACACACACACACACACACACACACACACACACACACACACACACACACACACACACACACACACACACACACACACACACATATGCATTGTTTCCTCAACGTGTAAAGATTGAGAATCACTGATATAGAGGCATTGTGTTCACTGAAGGGCCAATATACTCACGGTTCGTTCGTGGTTGTCTGTCGCTAGGCAGGTTCAGCACCACACACGCCAACCATCTCCATCTTCAGCCTTACGCTTGATCTCCCCATTTGTTTCTGTTCTGCCGTTTTCTTTCTTACGCCAGTGATCGAATAATGTCATTCTTTTCCTTCCTCTGCACTATTTGCCGTGTAACCTCCCTTCGATGACATCCCTTAGCAGTCCCTGGTGTCTCATAACGTGACCAATCCACTTCTTCGGCCGGTTATAGATGATCGAGATCAATGTTCTTTTCTCTCTAATCCTACGCAATACTTCCTCATTTGTCACTCTTTCTGTCCAACTTATCTTCTCTATTCTCCTCCAAAACCACATCTCTGCACTTTCCAATCTCCTGATATCTTCCTTTGTCAATGTCCATGACTCTGACCCGCATAATAGCACGCTCCACACTAAAGTTTTAATCATCCTCTTTTTTAGCCGTAAATTGAACTTCTTCGTTAGCAGTTCTCTTCTCGAGTTAAAGGCAGCCTTTGCTAGCACAATCCGTGATCTTATTTCAGTACTGCAATAGCCGTTGCTTGTCAAAATACTCCCGAGGTATTTTAAGCTTTTAACTTGTTCCAGTTTTTTACCATTCAGTTTGATCGTGACATCACCTTCGCCGTTTTTGCTGATCCTCATAACCTTTCTTTATGAGGATTTCCAAAATCCTCAACAACTGCGTTCAGATTGTCCATTATTTCTTGTAACCCTTTCTCTGAATCTGCTACCATAGCCTGGTCGTCCGCAAATCTCACTGCTTTTATCAGTTGACCGCCAACCCTCACTCCCTCTTCGCAATTCTCGAGTGATGTTCTGACCATTACTTCAGCAAATACATTGAAAAGAGAGGGTGACATCAAGCAACCCTGACGCACCCCTCTACCAATCACTGCTGGGTCCTCTCTCCGTCTTTTGTCCTTACTGTTGCTGTCTGTTGCATGTATAATTCGTTGATCAATCTTCTATCTCTCCAATCCATCCCCAATACTTTTGAGAATTTCCATTAGTTTCTCCCAACTGACCCTGCCGAAAGCTTTCTCAAAGTCTACGAACGATACATATAACTCCTGATCATGTTCAATGCTTCGGTCTGCCAGAATTCTCATCGCCGCTATCGCTTCTCTTGTTCCACGTCTATTATAAAACCAAATTGATCTTGTCCAATTGCGTCTGTTTTTTTGTTCTCCGATCTTCTTGACAGAATCTTGAGCATAATCTGGGATGCATGCGATATTAAGTTAATCGTCCTGTGGTCCTCACATTTCTTAGCAGCTGTTTTTATCTTTAACGGTACAATCACGCATTTAACAAAGTCCTCCGGCCATTTACCTTCTAAATACATCTGCTGACACAGTATCACTACCTCATTCAATGTAGTGTCCTTTAAGATCTTCAACATTTCCGCCGGTATACTGTCTGTTCCTTCTGCCTTTCCTGTTTTTAGCTCTTCAATTGCTTTTAGTACTTCCTCCCTCATAATGTCTGGTCCAATTTCGTCCTTATCAACTTCTGATTCTTCTTCTACAAACAATTCTGTTGGTCTTCCATCCTTGTTGTACAGCATTTCTATTTATTCCGTCCACCTCTTCTTGATGTCGTGCAGGTCCGTTAGTA
This sequence comes from Penaeus chinensis, assembly GCF_019202785.1. Classification (NCBI taxonomy): domain Eukaryota; kingdom Metazoa; phylum Arthropoda; class Malacostraca; order Decapoda; family Penaeidae; genus Penaeus; species Penaeus chinensis. Next base: position 3,780,840 of record NC_061856.1, on the reverse strand, counting down.
ATTCTCCATCTTTACTTTCTATTCCTCTTTGAGCATTGTTACTTCTCTTGTCGAATGTTAATTTCTTTACTCTCTGGTATACTTGATCGGATCTTCCCATGTTATCCAGTCTTTCTATTTCTCTACACTCTTCTTCCCACCACTGTTCTCCTGCCCTGTCCGTTGTTCTTCTCAATTCGTTGTTCAGTTTCTCAATTCATTGTTCGGTGTTGACATTTTTCCACTTTCTCCGCTCATCCATCTTTACCAGTATTTCTTCAGTCACCAAAGGCTTCTTTATTCTCTTTGTTTTAACCTTACCAATGATGTTTTCTGCTCCTTTCATCACTGCGTTCTGAAATCTTCCCCATCTATTGTTTACTGTAATTGCATTTTCGGTGTTTTTCGCCAGTTCGTTGTTGGTGGCATTCACGTACTCCTCTGCTTTTTCGGTCTTTAGTTGTTCTCTGTACCATTTTAAGATTAATTTTGATTGGCTACCTTCTTCAGCTTGAGACCGACTTTTATAATCACCAGATTGTGATCTGAGTCAACATCTGCACCTGGGTAGGAACACGAGTTCTTTACACTTGTCTTATACCTTTATCTGACGATGATGTAATTCAGCTGCAATCTCCTTATGTCTCCTGGAGCTTTCCAAGTGTATCTTCTTCTGTTGTTGTTCTTGAACAATGTGTTTTTTATCGACAGCTTGTTTCTCACACTAAAGTCTACTAGCATCTCACCCCTGATATTTCTTGTTCCCAGTCCATAATTTCCGACCACGTTCTAGATCTTTTCTTCTCCAACAGTTGCGTTCATATCTCCAAGTACCACTACAAAATCTTTACCTCTACATGTAGATCATTTTTCTTCAATTTTGTCATACAATTCCTCCACCTCCAAATCTGTATGATTGCTGGTTGGCATGTATAGTACCATCACCACTAGATCTACTAGTATCCACACAACCGCACAACCATCAACCTGTCACTGATGCAATCAACCTCCTCTACCGCTTGGCTGGACTGCTTGTTAAGGAGCAACGCTACACCACGTTGTGTCTCTTGTGCTCCCGAATATATCATCCGAAAATCACCACTCTTCATATCACCTTTCTCCTTCCATCTTACCTCTGTCATACCCAAGATGTTCACCTTATATCTCTCCATCTCCCTTTTTACGTTTTTCAATTTTTCCAAGTTTCCTGATCTTGCCAATGTTCTCACATTCCACGTACCAATTTTCAACATACCGTAAGGATTTTATTTGATGACGACCTGAGAGACCTTGATTACCTCCCTTGCCGGACGCGACACCGTCATTTAGAGAAGTCCCGTTCACGTCGTTGTCGCATATAACCTTATTCTGTATATTCATGACGAGTTGACGCATTGGTGAACGCTTTGGAACGAATAATGAAGGTGGTTGCCTTCCTCCATCGCAGTACAGGGGCCAAAATCAGGGTCGCTGACCTGCCACCTGCTTTTCTTTTCCGTTAACTCACTCACTGTAATCAATGTTAACACTATGAACGTTAATACGCATATTACTGCTCTTATATTTTTTTCGTGTTATGTTAGTCATAAAATCATGCTAATTTGTTTAGAAGTAGTGACCGTTTTAATATTTGTTTCTTCTTATTGTTAACTTCATTGTTCATATAATTATCATCAAAACAATTACTTTACTTTCGTAACTGTCTTCATCATCATTATTCCTCTTCAATCAATTCACATGCTAACATTACAGCTTAAAACACCTAATATATAAAAGTGTTACTAGTATCATAATTAAAATAAAATAATGAGAATAATAATTAAAACGAAAGACATGTGGATTGGTGGTAGAAACTTCCCTTTAAAAGTTTTTCCTGCAAAAGGCACAGTAATTTCAACTTCTTCCCCACGAAACTTTTAACGAGTAGACACTCAAAAAAACGATTTCTTCCGTTCAGTAACATCAAAGGTACTTAAGGCTGAGGTGAAAGTGTGCTTATAAACAATGTTAGAGAAATAACGTTCATATGAATTTGCAAGTTTAATTTGATATTTGCTTTGGTTTGCATACACCTCCCCTTGATGTGGTAAAAATTGGGGTTATTTCATTAGTCTTATTTAGATGCTCGGTTCAAATAAACATATACATTTTATGTCAATGTTTGAAGTAGATTTTTCGACTAATAATTCAAGTTTATATTTATGGGTGAAATCTGTGTAATCACAAATTTCGGAAAAAAAATATATGTATATGTAAAGGCACAGCCACGCGCTCCCTCGAAAGTAAACACAACAGTTCCCAGATTTAAATTGATAAATCATGTAATAAGGGTATGATGAAAATGATCTGGCAATTTCTACATGGAGCTAATAAGTATAAAATCTTTCATATTGCACATAACGAGCCAATAAGTCACTAACATTCTTTAATAGACTGTCTCGAAATAGAAAACCATTCATTAATCTCTCATAAGTAGGAAAATCTATTTATGCAGTGGTGATTTCAAGACAGTCCATTCCCTTCTAACTAATGGCCTTTATATTTCGTTCTCTTAGCTTCGAACGTAAAGCAATTAGTCTGCAGTATCAGT
>NC_061856.1:3765771-3770771 GCF_019202785.1 Penaeus chinensis | reverse complement strand
ATGTATAAATATACATATATGTATATATGTATGTATATGTATAATTATTACACAGACACACGTGTATATATGTGTGTGTGTGTGCGCATATATATGAATATAGATATATATATATATATATATATATATATATATATATATATATATATATATATGAATATATATATATATATATATATATATATACATATATATATATATATATATATATACACACACACACATACACATTCCTAGATTTTAACATTAACACTACGCTCTTTCCATATTATCACGAAGTTCCCTTCCTTACTCCTTTCCCCTCCTCCTCCCCCGCCCCCCACCTTCCCCCTCTTCACCAGGCCAGGAGAGACTGGTCATGCCGACATCAGCTTGACATAGACATCGGAATGGTTCTCGCTCCGCCTCGAGATGGTGATGGAATTGGATCCCAAACGCCCGCGGTGGGATAGCTCTATCTTCCTCCAGGACCGCAAACTACACTCCTATAACGCGAAAAGAATTTGGGACAGACCTGCGAGTGCTCTGTGGTGTGATGTGATGAGGACGAAGATGGTGATGGTGGTGGTGATAGTGGTTGGTAAGAGTAATAACTAGGATAATATTTTATGATAATAATAGTCCAAAAGATAATAATAATAAGGATAATGATAATGAATACAAAAATGATAGTAATAATAATGATAATGATAAGGACAATAAGGATAATAATGAAGATAATGATAATAATAATGATGATGATGATGCTAATAATAATAATGATAATAATAATGATGATAATAGTAATCATAATGATGATAATAATTATAATATGGATAATAATGGTGATGATAATAGTAATAACAATAGTAACAATAATAATGATACTAGTAATAATGATACTGATAATACTAGTATCATTAATAATAATGATACTAGTAATAATTATAATGATAATAGTAATAATAATAATAAAAATAGTAATAATAATAATATAAATAACGATGAATAATAATAACAATCACGACGTTTATGGTCATTATGATAAAAGAGAGAGAGGGAGAAAAGAGAGAGAGAGAGAGAGAGAGAGAGAGAAAGAGAGAGCGAGAGAGCAAAAGAATCTTCCCCGTGTCATCAGATACTCGTACAGTACACCAAAGACCATTGACGTCAGTCCTCGATGCCTTCCCCCTATGATCAAAAGAAACGCTTGTTACCTATCACTCGACACCCGTCCCCACCTGCACAGTACACGTCCACCAACATAAACAAAAAAAGCAGAATATTGAAAACCGCGACGCTGACAAGCAGACATCCCGTATCGAAGCTATTGTGGACCCCTTCAAGTCAGCTGTTGGAAAGCCGAAGATATTGGGACAAGCAATAATTTGGGTTGTCTCTCGAACGTGGAGCCCGGAACAATGGTAGACTCAGGGGGCACAATGAGGCTGGCGTCATTTCCATAATGAAACGGCGTCCTACAATCTTCGGGGAAGGTGTCAGTAAAGAGGTAAGTGAAGGCGATGTCAGGATGCCGACGTGGGTGAGAGGGAAGCCTTTGCTGCGCCATTACTCTCTTTGATCAACAGACACGCTCTTGGGGGATGTGTGAAAGTGAGTGTGTAGGTAGGTATTTTTCATCGTTGTTTCTGTTATCCTCAGCATTTTTGTTTTTATTATTATTATCATTATTGTTATTATTATTATTACTTGAATTACTTTATTTTTATTATTTTTATTATTATTATTATTATTATTATTATTATTATTATTATTATTATTATTATTATTATCATTGTTATTATTGTTATCGTTATCTTCATTATTATTATCATCATCATCATCATTTATTACTATAGTTGTTGCTACTGATAGTATCATCACCAATGTCATTATCACCATCAATATTATCATAATCATTATTATTACTGTTACCATCATTATTTTTGTTATAATTATAGTATTGATAATAATAGTAATAATTATTATCATTATCATTATCACCATCATCATCATCATCTTCATGATCATCATCATCATCATCATCATCATCATCATCATCATCATCGTCATCACCATCATTATCGTCATCATCACCATAATCTTCATCATCATAATGCTGATAACAATAATAACTATTACTATTATGATTATGATGATAATAATAATATCAATAATAATAATAGTTATTAGTATTAATATTATTACTATTATCAGCATCATCGTCATCATTATTATTCTTATTTTTTTATTATTATTATTAATTATTATTAATTGTTTTATCGTCACCATCATCATTATCGAAAATAATGGTGATGATAATGAAAGCAATAATAATCATTATTATCATTATTATTATAATTGTTATTGTAAGCACTATTATTATTATTATTATTATTACTATTATTATTATTATTATTATTATTATTATTATTATTATTATTATTATTATTATTATTATTATTGTTATTATAATTATTCCCATCATCATCATTATCGTAATGAAAATATTAATTATAATAATAATAATAATAATAATACTTATTATTATTATTATTATTATTATTATTATTATTATTATTATTATTATTACTATAATCGTCACCAGTATTATTGTTATTAATGTTTTCTTAGTATTATTTATTATTGATATTAATTTTATTATTATTGTTTTTTCACCATCATTAGCTTTATCATTACTTTGATTATTATCATTATTGTTACAATTATTATTATTATTATTATTACTATCATCATCTTTTTTATCAATACTATGATTATTATCATTATTGTTACTACCATTATTACTACTGTTACCATTCTCATTCTCATTACCATTCTTATTATTATTGTCATTATTATTCATTATAATGTTTATAAGTGTTTCTTTCATATCATCATTGCTAGTATTAGTATTATCTTAATGTTATTATAATTATCATTATTGTCACTAATCATTATTAACTCTATTGTAGTGACTCATTTTACCTTAGTCACCCGAACATGTTATTATTATAATTATCATTATTTATTATTATTATTACTAATATCATCATTGATATTATAACTATTTTATTACTATTATTATTATTATATATTATTATTATTGTTTTATTTTATTCTTATTATTATTACTAGCATTACTGTTATTATTATTATATTGTTATTATTATCACGTTGTTACCATCATCATTATAATAATGATTGTTATAATTAATCATTATTTTTACCATATTTATAATCATCATTATAATTTATTAATGTCATAACTACTATCATAACCAACCAACCAACCATCATCATCATCATCATCATCATCATCATCATCATCATCATCATCATCATCATCATCATCATCACCATCATCATCATCATCATTATTATGATATCCACCTCCTCCTCCTCCTCAGTATCACTATTATTGTTTTTTTATATAATCATTATCATCACAATAATCCACACTGTCTTTAGTATTTATTGGAATCACTTTCTTCCATCACTATCACTTTTTGTTGTTGTTGTTGTTGTTCGAGAACTCCATCTCAAATCAGATGCTTTTTGAGGGAATATCTTTTCTGCTGTACCCTACATTCCTTTATAGTCATTAGTAGTTGTGAATATCTAGAGGCTATTTTCGATATCAGCTTAGTAGGTTAGTAGGTCATTTATTGCTTTGGATAAGGGTGAGGGTGAAGAGAGGTAGCTTGAAAAAGCTATATTTAAATTTAGTTTTAATTATCATGTTTTATGAGTTTTGGGTGAAGTTGTTCCATTATTATTACTGATGCATTATTGTCATTGATGTTTTGATACTATTATCGGTTTTATTACTGAAATTTCAGTGTTATCTATATAAAATTAATATGATAGTTATATATATACTTTTATCATCATTGTCGGCCATAATATCGTTAGCCAGACCATAGTTTCTTTTGTAAATCTATGTCCATTACTATCACTGCCTACACGCACACACACACGCACATGCAGACACGCGCACACACACGCACACGCATACGCACATACGCATACTCACACACATACACACACACACACACACACACAAACACACACAAACACATACAAACACACACACACACACACACACACACACACACACACACACACACACACAAACACACACACACACAAACACACACAAACACACACACACACAAACACACACAAACACACACACACACACACAAACACACACACACAAACACACACACACAAACACACACACACACACACACAAACACACACACACACAAACACACACACAAACACACACACACACACATACAAACACACACACACCTACAAACACACACACACGCACACACGCATACACGCACACACACACACACACACACAAGCATGCAATGTAATTTTTCTTCTCTCGTTCCCTTGCAACATCGACCTTCAACTCTTCACCCACGTGGATGACCGGTATTGCGAGATGTCTGTCACTTTGTCTCCCGGAGCTGATATTGGACTGTCTGGTTGAAATATTTATATTGAATTTCGAATAAATTGTTATTGCCTCACTGGATGCCCCGATTCCCACGCTATAAAATCCATAACTTGCCTCACGCGGTGTGTTGAGTGCTCATCCCCAAGCCAGAGATTGAGCGGAGTTTGGAAAATTCGCAGTTCTGATGCCGTTTTGGTGTTGTTTAAGCGACACTGATCCAGCTGATATGCCGAGGGAGTTATGGTACTGCGTGTCGTGTCTTTTATCGGTCTGCTGAAGAATTGTTGACTGATTTGCGTGTCTTGTGAGTTTTATTCTCGAACGGAAAAAAAAAAAAAAATGTAAGAGATGTACTGTTTAAACTGTGGTTTTAGTGGTTCAGACTATTACAGTATTTTCGTGTTTTACTTTGTGAAAACTACCATAAAGTGCCTTGTTGAAGTGCATTTCAGATCTTTTAGTGTGGTTATTTGCGTTTTTTTACTTCTTTATTTGTCATATTATTCATATAGTGAAATATTGATTTGTGACAGGTCTGTGTCTT
>NC_061856.1:3753271-3760771 GCF_019202785.1 Penaeus chinensis | reverse complement strand
CTGAGGTGAAACAGCCTTTGGGTGGCTGTTTTAGAGGGAAGGGGGAACTACTTTGAAAAGACACAGGTCCTTTCCTTCCTCACTGAGGTGAAACAACCTTTGGGTGGTTGCTTCAGAGGGATGAAAGGAACTGCCTGGTAAAAGTGCAAGACTCCTCTTCCCTCACTGCGGTGAAGCAACCTTTGGGTGGCTGCCTCGGAGGGCTGAGCAAAAGGGCTCCAAACAATGATGTCTCGTAGGTGGAAGGGCATCCCCTCTGGTCTCTCCCCAGGGGTTTACACCTACCCACGCGTTTGCCGTGCGTGGCAGCCTTGTGCGCTGTGGAGACGGGAGTCCTGGAGGTTGAGCGATGCCGTGAACGAGTACGCCCTGTGGCTAGCAACACGCCTCTTTGGTCCTCTATTCCAGCAAGACAGGCGGCCTGATCCCGGCCCGGTCACGGTCAATCGGCTGGTCTCCCCCGGGAGGCTAGGGTCAAGCAGTCATGCATCCATTGGCACTCACAATGGTCCGTGAGTGCCGTCACAATGGCTATTGGCTGCGTATATCCTCTCATCACTCCTGTTGCTGCTAGACACTGGTTCTGACACTCAGCTTCCCCTTGTTGGACTCCGTGGTGGGTGGGGGCGTGAGAGGATGAAGCACTTACCAATTCATGGAAAAAATAATCAAACACCCCCCACAGACTGACAAAAATGTTGACGAACCGCGCAGACCACGGTAGTCACCATGAAGGCATATGTGCCTTCCGGTGGCAAAAGAAAGCCCCATGCACAGGATGACACTGTCACCCCTGCTGCTAAGGTGGACAAGACCGAAGCCAATGGGTCTGTCCATTGAATAGTCAAAGATCTTGACTCGCGAGCTGGCCTCTCCAGGCCAGCAGCTAAGCCAGGGAGGCCCCTGAGTTCACAGACGGCCTCCCCGATTGAGAGGGGAGAGCAGGCTGAACCAGCCGCATCAGCTGCTGCCTCCACAAACAAGCCCGAGAGCCGAAAGGGCGGGCCGAAGCGTCCGAGGCCGGAGACCGACTCTGATGAAGAGTCGGGACCCCCTAAACGCTTCGCCCAGTTCAAAGTGCCAGCTAAACCCGAAGGCTTCGACAATGCCTACCAATTGGTCAGGGCATTGGAGTTGCAACGGAAAATCCGGTTGTCGATCCGGGTCGCCCGAGATCAGGGCATGATCATAATGCCCAAAGATCAAGCTACCTTGAATTTCCTCCGGGAAACGAAGGAGCTAACCGATGGGAGGAAAGTGAGTCTTTCCCCACTAAGTCCCGAGGAAAAGAGAACCAAGATGGTGCTACTTGGCTTCTCAGTCTCGTATGATGTGGAGCTGATCGCTTCACACCCACAGGTCGTGCAGGCTTCCCGAATGTCGAAGGGGAAGACCCCAACAAGGCAAGTCCTGGTGACCATGAAAGGTGCCCCAACCACTACCCTTGATCTGGGTAACTGGGGCACCTACAACCTTCGAACGTATGTGCCAGTACCACTTCGGTGTTTCAAGTGCAAGAAATACGGTCACCACCAGGCTAACTGTACAGCCAAGCCTAAATGTGGTGTCTGTAGCAAGGCACACAACACAGAGGTATGCCTCAAGGCATACAAAGAGGAAAAGAGGGACACAACAGCCAAATGTCCCAACTGTGCCAAGAAGCATCATGCCTGGAGCCTGACTTGCTCTGTCAGGAAAAAGGCGGCCCTCAGGCGACAAGAGGTTGCTCAAAACCGATCAGACTTTGTTCCTGCCCCACCGGGGACCCATGTCTGGGGAAGGAACAAAAGAGAAAAGGCCTCCCGACCTCCTAAGAGGAAGGAAGCCGCCCCCCTGCCGACACCGGATGTCTCCAACAAAAAGGAGTTTCCGACAATGCCAAAGGTGCAGAAAAAGAAACTAAAGAAAAAAGTTTCTAAGAGCACCACAAAAACCTCCCCAACAGATGATCATCTCCTCTTTAACGAGGACGATATGACTCTTCTGTTAACTGCAGTTGTCACAGCAGTAGCAACAGCCCTGGGGAGGTCGAGTGAGGAGGCCGAGAAGGCAGTTTCGGTCGCCATGACGGCAGTGACCCAGACTGTCGCAGCCCTGAAGGGAAGAAAGCTGGCTGGAGCAAAACCAGCCTCACCCTCACCCCAGGACGAGACTCCCCTCCCCACTCCAAACCAGGCCATGCCTTCACAGGCAGAGCCAAAACAGGCTGAATCTGTGCAGCCAGAGCCAGATCACGCTGACCTTGCCCAGGCAAGGCCAGCAACCCCAGCCAAGAAAAAGCCTGAGAGAAAAGCCAAACCAACCAAAGTCAGAGCTACCAAAGGCTCTCCACCCCCCAGTGGACCCAAGGATAGCCTGACAACAGACAAGGAGCCCTCAACCAGCGAGGACCTCGCAATGGAGTTGTCAGACTCCGACGATGTCTCTGATGTAACTATCACTGAGTAACATCATGACACACCATCTAAGCATCCTACAGTGGAACATCAATAGCTTCTCTGCAAAGAACGCTTTTCTCCAAGCAGTAGTGCGATCAAGAAACATTGACATTGTCATGCTCCAGGAGACATTAACAGTGGACACTGTTCGCTTCTCAGGGTACCATGCCTTCACACTGCCACGAACACCTGGCAAGAGAGGCTTGATCACCCTTGTGAGAGCAACAATCCCCTGCTCCGCAATAGCCGATGCATCGCACTGTGGAGACGATGTTGAATCCCTTGCCGTCGAGGTTCACCTGGCCGGGGGGCCCCTCAAACTGTACAATGTGTACAGCCGGCCACGCTGTAGAAGCTTAGACATCAGCCAGGTCTGTGCTTCTGCTGCACACGACCGAGTGATCATAGGGGGAGACTTCAATGCACACCACCCCATCCTGGCCCCCTGCCGGGCACCGGATGCGGCCGGCTATCACATAGCCGACGTGCTAGAGACATTCCCTGAGATCGCTCTCCTCAACACCCAAGAGCCAACGCACGTCAGAGGAGGGGTCCTAGACTTCACCCTGGCCACTGCGACTCTGGTCGGGAGGATTGGCTGGTGTGTTGATGAGACCGTCACAAGTGACCATTACGGCACTATAACTACCCTCATGGATGCTAGCCCAGCCGAAATCCTAAGACCAAATCCAAGATGGAAAACAGACAAGGCCAACTGGCAGGCATTTCAAAACGCCTTGGCCCTCTGTCTGAGATGCAACAATCCCCCACAAAGCGAAAATGTGGAAGTGCTCGAAGCTAGCCTGCTAAACGCCATTAATGAAGCAGCCTCACAGACCATACCCAAAACTCGGCCTGGGTCCAGAAGTCACAAAGACGCCTGGTACTTCAATGACGAGATCAGGGAGGTCAACCACAGGGTGAACATGTGCAGAAAACTATTCCGAAGGCAAAGAACCCCTGACAACTTATCCCTTCTAAGGGAAGCTGTCACGGATGCCAAGGAAACTGCCAACAGAGTCAGGCAGGAAAAGTGTCTGGAATGGTGTGAGTCCTTCGACCACCAAACCACCCTTTCAGAGCTGTGGCAACGGGTCAAGCGAGCTACCAGCCGCTCAGCCCCGAGGTGCACCCATCACGACCCCCAAGCAGAGGCTAACAGACTGGCGCACGAGTTCTCTGCGAGAACGAGCAGCAACAGTCTGCCAGCCGAGCTGAGGGCAAGACAAGAGCGTCTACAGCCAGACAGACACGCTCAGATCAGAGAAAGGGCAGCCGAACCCGATAACTCAGACGTTATCTTTTCTCTGAGGGAACTAAGGAAAGCCTATAAAACCAGTTCCAACACAGCCCCGGGCTCTGATGGGATCTCGTACCCCATTATCTCCCACCTAGGACTAGCAGGTGAGCGTGCACTCTTGCAACTCATCAACAAGTCCTGGGAAACTTCCACTCTACCCCAGAGTTGGAAGAGGGCTACCATAGTTCCCGTCCCAAAACCAAAGGAGCCAGGGAAGTACCGCCCCATCTCTCTGCTCAGCTGCCTGGCCAAGACGGCTGAGAGGATGGTACTAAACTGGCTTCAATGGAAAACGGGACCCTCGCACGAACACCTCCACGGGTTCACAAGGGGCATGGGCACAGCACACAGTATAGCCACGCTCTTAAGCACAATCAGCAAGGGCCCAGCTGTGGTGGTATTCCTTGACCTGGAGAAGGCTTTTGAACTGGCAAGTCTGCTTGCCATTCAGGAAAGCCTGATCCAGAAGGGAATCAGAGGAAAGCTCTTGGCTTGGATAGGTGACTACTTCAGGAACAGGACTGCCAATGTCAAATTCCAGGGTCACCTATCGCAGCACATGCCGCTCGAAAATGGAACGCCACAGGGTGGGGTTCTCAGTCCAGCCCTATTCAACACTTTAATGTCCTGCATCCTCAACATAAACCTCCCAGTGCGGTGCCAGATCATCTCATATGCAGAAGATCTCGCTATCACCTCCACTGGACCACGCCGCCAGAATAAAGCCCAGTGTTGTCTGGACCTCGTGTCAGAGGAGTGTTGTAGGACAGGACTAAAGATCTCTGCTGCCAAATCCAAAGCCATGGCTCTGAGACAGAGAGTTCGAGGCACAAGACTGAAAATCCAGGGAGTGGAATTAGAATGGGTCAAGGACTACCTATACCTTGGGGTAAGGATAGACCGGACCCTCTCCTTCCATAAGGAGGTCCAGTACCTGGTTGACCGAACCAAAGCAAGACTGTCCGTCATAAGAGCAATGACTGGGAGACGCATAGGGGCCAGACACAAAGTACTAAGATCATTCTATGTACATGCTGTCCGGCCCATTGTGGACTATGCCTCAGTCGCTCTAATTGCTGCAAAGAAAAAGCACACAGACAAATTAGAAACAGTCCAAAATGAAGCTGCCAGGATCATTGTGGGTGCCCCGAGGTGGACGAAGGTCCTCAACCTCCTGATGGAGGCAAACCTTCTCCCCTGGACTTACGAATCGATCTAACGGCAACACAATTCCTGTCAAAGGTCATCCAGGCTCCCAGGAACACAAGCCTAAGACAAAAATTAGTCAGATGCCTCGAACAAGACAACGAGCTCGTTGCAAACAACTCCTGGCTGTCTCATACAGCCAGGGTGTTGATACGCCATCAGCTCAAAGAACAGCTTCTTGCTAAGGGCATGGACTCCCCCCACCCCGACTTTGCCGAAGCCCCGCCGTGGGCACTGAGCCTGATAGAGTTCAACATAATGAACCTGTCAATGAAAAAGAGCCTATACCCCATGCCTAGCCTAAAGGCAGAAACCCACAGGGTCATTGCAGCCATCACTCCTCCGGGTAGTAGAACATACTACACGGATGGATCGGTCGATCCCTTGAGCCACACTGCAGGCGCCGGCTTTGCAGCTAGGGATGCCACGCGATCCATGATGGTAACAGACAACGCCTCCTCGCTACAGGCAGAGGCAGTTGCAATCATGGGAGCCCTAGGCCACGCGTCCCTAAGGGAAGGACACGTGGTCATACACACAGACTCCAGGGCAGCCATTGACTGTCTTCAGCACAGCTCACCCACAGACATCTACTTACTGACCACGATTCTCACAATGGCACAGAGAATTCTTGCTCAGGGTAGAAGAATTATCATCAACTGGGTCCCAAGCCACATCGGCATCAGAGGGAACGAGCTTGCTGACAGACTAGCCGTCGCTGGCAGGGGTATGCCCCCAAATCCCATGACGATAAAACCGAGCCGAAAATTACCTATGGAGAAGTGTGCCTTGGTCGGTCGTACCTTCCTACGGCAGCTCCACAGAGAGGAAACGAGAACCTCCCCCTCGGCCAGCTGGTACTCAGACGCCACAGGCTATGAACCACTGGCACTCTCTGAAGTAAGCAACAGAGGTACCGAAGTCATTCCTCACAGAATGCGCCTAGGTTACCACTGTGCATGGCAGATTATCCCAACAATCGAACGCAATGAATGGTGCTGCAAGCACTGCGGCGAGCCGAACGCCACACTAGTCCACTACCTAGAAAATTGTGACCATACACAATTCCTGAGACATGGACCGCCCACAACAGCCGCCGTGCTGGTAAAGAGGCTATGCGAAATGCTTACACCATGGCGGCAGGAGCGCTTGCTGGCAATCCCGCCGCCACGGTAAGCACCGAGTGTCAGACAACTCAATGAGCCGTAAAAAGCTGACACAGGTCGGGCCATATCTAGAAGGCCCGGGCGAAGCTAGAACTTCGCAAACCAAACCACACACACAGTATTTGTAACTGTAATTTATCGAACAAAGATAGACAATGGTACTAACATAATAATACATTCATTTAATGCCATTTTTGTCACAATTAATATCATGTCAAGGAAAATATTTTAAACTTGTATTCACCCGAGGGGAACGTGGACACGATACGTGGAGGGGAGACGTGGACATGACACATAGGAGGTCAGACGTGGACATGACACGTAGGAGATCAGACACGGAGACAAGCTCCATGAAGGAAGACGTCCGGTACGGAGAGCGTAAGGCTCGCTGTTTATAAATGAGTATAAGACTCATTTTGTCGAATGTTACGTTTTACTGTAGAAGCATAAGGCTTCTCATTGTTCAGGCAGCGAACATAAGGTTCGCTAGCCATTTAGGGAGTATAAGACTCACGAAACGAGGAACCAGTAGGAGGGTTCGGAAATCATAATTTTCGGTGAGTTGAAATAATTATCGTTGATTTGATATTGTTGTAATACTAAAATTGTTTATATTAAGTGTTATGTATATATTAGTTATGAACATGTAAAATATTTATATGTAATTCTATGTTTATTCTTTGATGTAAGTGTAATTAATTAATTTGTAAGTTTCCTTATATGTTATTTCTTTGTAATTTCAGGAATCAGCATATAAACATTTGGAAAAACAAAAGGATGTTTATCTGAATTCCGAAACTTTCCAACTCTTTCAACCTACGTTCCAACAATATATATATATATATATATATATATATATACATACACACACACACTATATATATATGTGTGTGTGTGTGTGTGTGTTTGTGTTTCACTTATATACACACACACACACACACACACTCACACACACACACACACACACATATATATATATATATATATATATATATATATATATATATATATATATATATATATATAAGTGAAACACCGTCTGTGTGTGCAGACCGCTACCCCTGAGCTGCGAGGGCAGATTGAATTCTGGCTTCAAGTGAGACACAGTGCCGCGTTGCCATGGGCTTAAGGATATTTCGGGATTTCTATTCACGGTTAAGTGTTATAAATGGCATCAGAAAGAGTGTAAATTACTGCGGCGATGTCGCAACTAAATGATGTATATGTACACTTTTATAAGTATATATATACATAGGTGAGAAAACAGATTCTTTATCTATCAGTGTATCTATCTATATATATATAGAGAGAGAGAGAAAGAGAGAAAGAGAGAAAGAGAGAGAGAGAGAGAGAGAGAGAGAGAGAGAGAGAGAGAGAGAGAGAGAGAGAG
>NC_061856.1:3728271-3748271 GCF_019202785.1 Penaeus chinensis | reverse complement strand
AATAATGTTGCTGCTATTGTTGTTGCCGTTGCTGTTGCTGTTGCTGCTGCTGCTGATGATGATGATGATAATGACATTGGTGATGATACTATCAGTAGCAACAACAATAGTAATAAATGATGATGATGATGATGATGATGATGATGATGATGATGATGATGATGATGATGATGATGATGATGATGATGATGATGATGATGATGATGATGACGATGATGAAGATGATGATGATAATGAAATGAGGATATATCCCCCACTGGAAGTAAAGATAACGGATTATGAATTGGTGATAGTTATTCCAGCGAATGGCAAATTAATGGAATAGTAGGCATGAGGCAAAGGTCAATACCTGGTGACGCAAGCAAGGTTCCTGACTATGTAAGTTCGATTACCAATGGCCTCGGTGAATGTTAGGCCATCGACTTTGAATAAAACGTGCATAGAGATGTTTTAACAGCCTTGGAAGATTATTCGATCAGTCACTGAATGGTTTTCAGATTGACAAACATAGGTCAGACTGACATGCGAGTAACATTGTCTAAGTATTTAACAATATATTTATTGAACAAGTTAGCTCGTTGTCGAACTATCGGGGCGTTTGGAAAGGCCAGGAATTGATAGGTCTAAATCACATAATGAAGAATGATTCCTCACACACACACACAAAGATATTAAGCTTATTACAACTGCAGAATTTTTTAAGGGGATTAAGTAATATTAACCATTACATATATTTCTCGTGCGTCGTTGCGTCTAACTTTTGCCGAGTGCAGAGTGTGAGCGTACAGCTTAATTGCTTAGCATATTTCTTGATTTTCCTGTTGTCGAGGAGAGGCAACTCTGACGAAGACCGAGGAGGCCCTCGAGTAATTCGTGGCCGTTGACTGTTCCTGGAAGAGGGAAGGCTGCCCTGGTGAGATTATTAATATTTTTTTCGGGGGTGAGGTATGTGTACATATATGCGCACGTGTGTGTGCCTTATGCAACTCTGCTGTACCCCCTGTCGTTCATGTTTGTAGTTTGTAAAATTCTCGCAAAGTCCGCTCACACCAGCTAGGATAGACCCGACTAAATACAGGAAAAAACTTGGGTCTGATATGCATCTCAAGAGCGTGTAATATTAAATCTGCTTTGCATCAAACATTCACAAAATGTAAATAACCCTTGCCGTCCTAACCAGATCGTAAACATCGAGATCAATTACAACTTCAAAATATTTGTACCAATAAGATATTTTCCTCCTATATCCGAGTATCCAAAGGCTGGTCTGAAAAAAACATCATCTTTAATAGGATTTAGAATGGCATAAAAGTTCGTCGTTTCTAATCATCAATTACAGTGCTAACCATATGGGACTATGTTTGCTCGTTAAACAAAATGCCATCAAAGGGGTGGATATTAAGTTAATACTGAAATAAAGAAGACAAAAAATATGAAACGAAGGAATTGCCTTGTGTTTGCCAGTGATGTAATTAAGGATCTTGTTTGAAGGTCAACACAATGGCCATTTGAGTACCCCTTCTCTCTCTCTATTTGTCTCTCTGTCTCTGTCTCTCTCTGTCTGCCTCTGTCTCTGTCTCTCTGTCTTTCTGTCTTTCTGTCTCTCTGTCTCTCCTCTCTCTCTCTCTCTCTCTCTCTCTCTCTCTCTCTCTCTCTCTCTCTCTCTCTCTCTCTCTCTCTCTCTCTCTCCTCTCTCCTCTCTCTCTCCTCTCTCTCTCTCTCTCTCTCTCTCTCTCTCTCTCTCTCTCCTCTCTCTCTCTCTCTCTCTCTCTCTCTCTCTCTCTCTCTCTCTCTCTCTCTCTCTCTCTCTCTCTCTCCCTCTCTGTCTGTCTTTCTCTCTCTCTCTCTTTCTCGCTTTTTGTGTTTTTACCATGTCTTGTCTCAATTTTTCTCCTCCCCTATTTCTCTTTCGTTCTCCTATGCTCTTTGTGAGCCTTTTTTTCTTCTCTCCCCCCCCCCCCCCCCTCTCTCTCTCCCTCTCTTTCTCCCCCTCCCTCTCTCTCTCTCTCTCTCTATCTATCTATCTATCTATCTCTCCCTCTCCCCCCCCCTCTCTCTCTCTCTCCCCTCTCTTTCTGTCTCCCCCTCTCTCTCTCTGCCCCCCCACCCCTCTCTCTCTCTCTCTCTCTCTCTCTCTCTCTCTCTCTCTCTCTCTCTCTCTCTCTCTCTCTCTCTCTCTCTCTCTCTCTCTCTCTCTGTCTCTCTCTCTCTCTCTCTCTCTCTCTGTGTGTGTGTTTTCATCACAGGCGGCAAGGAGAGAAGGCATTTATTGTCCACAAGAGGGCGCCATAAAGAGAAAAGCTTTTCTCTTGGAAGCAACGAAAAAGAATCACGCGAAGAGAGAGAGGAAATAAATGAGAGAAGAGAAACAGAATAAAGTTTTAAAAAATGAGGTGCGAAGAATGGAGGCAGAGAAGAAGCAACGACTGTGGTGATGACAAGTAATGATGATTGGGGATGATACAAGATGCAGCGTTAGTGGGAGATGAGTGAGATGGCGGTGGCGGGGGAAAGGGATGCTGGTAAATAAATGACCCGGGGGAGAGGCGGAAATTAGATACACCGGGCGAGACAAACGACTGGTAAAGAGGTAATACGTAATGGAGGTTCCTTAGCACTGCGATATGCAGTTTTCGTCCGAAAGGAAGTTTGTTCTTTAAGATTATATATAACCAAAGAAAACTACAGTTAACATGGACGTTCGTTGATATCAACTTTTAAAAAGTATTTTCTCGGATGAAGAGGAACCACAAAGACAGGTAACCCGGCTGGCTGACGGGAATCAAGTCTTAGAGACGAGGCATCTGAAGAGTCTTTACAGAGGGAACTTGGACATTTTTTTCCGAATGACTCTGAGCTCCGGGACAATGTCAATCCAAGTCATGTCGTGGGATGACGGTCTCTTGACAGTGAGTGAAAGCTATCAAGTTGCACGGGAATGAATGCGGGTCTCAGTGGTCGGTGTTCTGTGATCAACGCCGAGAGAGAACTAAAGCTTTGTTTTTGGTTTGGTGATTGCGTTTGCTTCCTTTCATGTGATGGTTTGCTTTCTTTGTTGTCCTTTGGTGGTGCAGTTTGCTGTCTTTGTTGTCCTTTGGTGGTGCAGTTTGCTTTCTTTGTTCTTCTTTGTTGGTGCAGTTTGCTTTCTTTGTTGTCCTTTGGTGGTGCAGTTTGCTGTCTTTGTTGTCCTTTGGTGGTGCAGTTTACTTTCTTTTTTCTTCTTTGTTGGTGCAGTTTGCTTTCTTTGTTGTCCTTTGGTGGTGCAGTTGGCTGTCTTTGTTGTCTTTTGGTGGTGCAGTTTGCTTTCTCTGTTTTTTTTAGCTTTAATGGGAATATTGACTGAGATATCATTGGAGATCTCCATAACGTAATGGATATAAGGATCTCGTCTTGTATTATATAATGATTATGCAAAGTTAATTCATTGTTGCATAAATATTGGATTTATTTTTTCTGGTGATGGTTGAATGCAATGATGAGCTAATATTGGCTCTTATTTCGCTAACCTTATAATAGATTGACAGATTGATAAGTTGGGAAATAGACACATACGTACTTATGCCCGCACTCGAGCGAGCGCACACACACACATACATGATTCAGTAATTACTATAATTATAATGATTTTATCAGTATCGCGAAAACAACTTATTGATGACTTTTCACAGGGCATTTTAGGAGAAGTTTTTAAAGACTATGATATACATTTATGTGTGTGTCGTGAGAGAGAGGATAATATATATATATATATATATATATATATATATATATATAATCTCTGTAAACTGAAATCATGAGATGATATTTGCACCTTTCCTTTATATCAATGAATAGTGAATAGGAAGAAAACAAGTATTGATAATGAATGGGTCATAGCAATTGTATTTTTTTTTTCGATAATCCACTTTCCATTTCTAAAAAAATAGAAATAAAAGTAAAATTAAATTTAATTAAATTAAAATAATAATAAGAACAAAATAATTGGATTGACTTCTCGAAATCGCCATCATCAAAAGGTCAAAAGTATTTCAGAAGCCACGCAACACAAAGACTGCAAATTGAAGGATAATAAGGCATCAATAAAACTATTTATTATCTGAAAAAGGAAAATGTTCCAGCCATCTATCTAAACTATCTATAGACAGACAGACAGGCTGTCTATAGACAGACAGACTGACTGTCTGACTGACTGACAGATGGACTGACTGATTGTCTGACTGACTGATGGACTGACTGACTGACTGAATGAATGAAGGACACATTGACAAACATACATATATATGAATAGAAAGATGATTGATATATAAGGATCAATAAATAGACAGATACATAGTTGAAAAGATGGATAGATAGATAGATAGACTGTTATAGATATCATTGTATCAGTGCGTTATGAAACACTACCTATAAGTGTACATCGGAACTGAGGATCGAGCTTCTCTTAATGCAGTGTCCTCTTTTGAAAGCAAACCCAGTCTTGTTGCTCGGGAGTTGTGTCGACTCACATATCACAGGCAACGATCCCTGTGTAAATTTAACATCTGAGGTGAAAGGGCTGGTTGGTTAGCACTCGCCTCGCCTTTTCAACCATTAACCCGACTTGTATAATTTATAAGTATCGTTAATTATCGTTATCAAGATTAGATGGATTTTATGGACTGTTGTTAATTATGGAATGTCGTTTGTATTCATTGTTACGTGTGTTTGGATCAAGTTTACTTTGCTATGGGTATGGGTAAAGGTGAATTATGGAAGATCATCGGAGCGAAGGGGAAGAAAAATGATGTAGCTAAATGTTTACGAGAAGGTATTAGATGCTGTAAGGTAAAGGAATCGAATAGGATCAACAGCCCATGGGAGTTTGTACGAAGGGGATCCATTCTAAATACAGCCATTTATATTCACATGGTTTATGCTCATGTGTGATTTTCAAGGAATGTTCTGCTTTGTTTTACAAGGGTGAGTCGGTTGAAAACATTCTAGTCATGGAGAATCACACTCATATATCTAAGATAATACTCAGATAAGCTCACAGCGGACAGCAACAAAGTAATTCCTACTGCGATGTGTTTCAGCACGAGTGAGTGACGACGCCATTTGCGTGTCACTTTTCTTTCTCGCTGTCTTTCTTTTCTTAGTATAATATATATATATATATATATATATATATATATGTGTGTGTGTATTTATTTATTTATGTATATATATATACATTTATATGTACATATACACACACACGTGTATATATATATATATATATATATATATATATATATACACATATACCTTTATTTATATTATAAATACCAATATATCTATATTTATACAAATATATATGTATGCAGGGTAAAACACTCTTCCGTGATCCGTGATGATACTGTTATATGTTTTTTTTCTACAGTATATCTATACACACACACATTTACATTTATATATATATATATATATATATATATATATATATGTATATATATACATGTAGAGAGAGAGAGAGAGAGAGAGAGAGAGAGATAGAGAGAGAGAGAGAGAGAGAGAGAGAGACCATATATATATGTAGATGCATGTTATAGATAAGTTATATTTGAGTTTTTAAATATAATATTGTTGCAGTGATAAGAGAGGAATGCCGAGAGATAATATACTATTCCATACATGCATACATCCATACGTATACTCACACACACACACACACACACACACACACACACACACACACACACACACACAAACACACCAAAAACACAAACACAAACACAAACACACGCACACGCACACGCACACACACACGCACACGCACACGCACACGCACACGCAAACGCACACACACACACACACACACATATATCATGATAGAGTCAATTTGGAAGCAAAAACAGCATTTGGAAATCAAACGGCTTTTGATTGTGAAGAACGAGGGAACTCCAGCTAAGTCCGCATCGCACAGCAAGTCAATCGCGAGAAAAAGAGAAAGGAGGGCGGAGGGAGGGAGGGGGGTGGTGGTGACGATGATTTCAGGGGGAGGAGGGAGGCACCGGGGGGGAGGGGGGGGGGAGGGGCTACGGGATCAGGGTATGAAGAATAGATGATTGAATAAGGATGTTAGAGAGGATCCGATTCTGAGCCTGAAGGATTGGGCCCCGAGAGCCTGTAGGATTCGAGGGAGCCGGAGACGTTCCTTTGGTAAACGGGCGTCGCGGGTGGGCTGTGCACGAGACCCGCCCTTGATGGATAGAGCCCCTTTATGAGACACTTGCTACTTCGCTTGACGGATAGCATGGAGATGAGGCGAAAACCCAGGTGACGTGAGCTCACACTGAATACATTTTCGCTTTATTTACAAACTTTTTAAAAAATTTACTCACTTTGACAGATATTTTTTTATGTGACTAATAGAGAAAGATTTACAGTTTCGCTTGTACTTCTTTCTTAAACTGATTTAATTTATTATAATCTCTTATCATCTTGTTTCTGATAACTTATCCTTAGTTCCATCATTTTATCATCATTTTACAGTCTTAGCAAGACAGCTCTGATAACTTACCACAAAACCACATATAGTGAACATGTTGACGTTATGTATACGTAGACACTTACATGTATGTGTATACAATCAAGATAGGAAGGTACCTATAACAACAGGAAAAAAACAAATAGAAAAAATAACTTTAAAGTTCAAAATGAATCAAATGAAAACGCCTACGACTCAAGAGAGCATTTTCAGTATTCTGAAATAAACAACCAGTTACAACGAACGAGCATCCCTGTGGATTGCCCAACACGTCTCCCAATTAACAACATTCAGAACAGCTGGAAATCGAATGTCTCACTGTTACATGCAAACAAACATGACTTTCTCCGGGACAAACCTCTTCGAAAGTGTTCTGATTTTGCAATTGAAATTTGTTGTAGCGACTTTTTTGTTCAGTCTTGACCTTTCGTGTGTCGTAAGTCATTTTCTGTTATTTCCTTTTTCATCATTTTCTTCTTCTTTACATTGACGAAGAACCATAACTAAAATGATCTTAACTAGATCTATTCCCACTACACCTTAACCCTACCACCACATAATTACGTTCTGTCCCCTGCAGTTTTTTTTTTTTTTTTTTTTTTTTTTTGTGTGTGTGTGTGTTACATACAAATGGCTCCACATGTACTCAGCCGGCAAGGAGTCTATCAGTAGGTCCTAGTAACCGATCCTGATTTCCCCCTTCCTTGAATTAGCGGGAAAATGTTTTTCTTTTTAATAACAATTGATATCGATATTATTATAATTGTTATTGATGATATGATTACTAGTTTTTTTTTATTTTTATTTACATTCAAAACAGTGAAATTATACAAAAGACCATTTCCAAAACTCAAGGAAAATGGTAAACACGTAAGATATGTAGGGCTATTAACTGACTCCTTGGTGATTAAGCACTTGTGTAAATACAAATGAATAAAATTGTATTACAGTAGTCATGGCAGGTATTCTTGCCATCCGTGCCGATTGGGTTCATACGATCGGTTGTTAATTCAGTTAGTTACGTTCGCAGTGCAAATCTATTTGTCTTTCAACGCATACGCAAGGCAACGGAAAGCTAAATCTGAAGTTTTCTTTTCAAATAGTTTATCGTGATATTAATAGATGGCAGATTAGATACAAAGCTAGACGTTGTATGGGGATTTGAGAGCTCATGACATCTCAACACAATTTACTTGATCTACACAATTCCCATAAAGAAAATACTCACCAAAAAGGCAACAAACGGCCTGAAGTATTATACCGACCAATGAATCAGCGAGGTAATTCAACCGATGCTCTAATCAAAGACATAAAGTTCAATAATCGAGGAGTAACGGACTGGACTTCCTGCCGAACATGAAAGATTGAGGCAATAAAAACTTCAACGGTCTATGACCAGTCATTTTAAAAGCGATTTGAGGGGAAGGAAAGGGATATATGAAACAAATATATTATTTCCATGTGAGTGGGAACTTCTCTTTGGGGAAAGTCTTACCCTTCTTTGCTGGTTACTTGTCCCACGAATCTAAATACGAATAATAGTAATTATATTCATGTTTTATATGACTATCTCAATCTAACTGACTGACTGTTTTCCAGGAGCATCCTCTGTCTCTCACCTTTAAAATCGTTGTCATTTCCTCCTCTCACTCAACCGGCTATGATAAAGATGTGCTAGCAATCGCATGCTACACATCAAGATTGGATAGCTGTAAATTATAGAGGTTTTCTACTCTCGTCAATTGGAAAGTGTATCTCGAGTGTATATTAATTTTCTTGTCTGCCCTGAGTCTGGGGGAAAATATAGGACTCCCAGCTATCTTTTAATCGATAAAAAACATAGGCAGTCAAATACACTTACGACACATTATCTGTCCCATAAGAATGTTTAAATTCATTATTTTATCATTCGTATTTAACGCACAATTTCAATAATACCGAGAACGTTCGCTTAAAGGAATAGTTAAAACATGTAACTCACTGACATCACTTTTGGTTTATTATTCGTCTGAAGAGGAACTCGTGAAGGGTTCGAAACGTCACGATTTATTTTCATTTCTTACTGTGGCTGTGTTCCTTTTCATGTACCTCATTATCCCTATAAAGTTCCTACATCAGCCAACTAGGTAGTACTATTATTTCTGCAATCTCTCATTTAACTGCAAATATGTGGGTCGATAAACAATGTAAAGGATTTCGCCAACACTTTAAGCAGCTTGCGTGTTGTGGCTTTTCTAAGTTATAGTGCTGTAGGAGCGTAGTGTTTATATGGTATTTATTTGTGTACGTATAGATAAACTAATAAACATAGAAAGAGATAAAAATATAGAGAGAAATAAACAGGAAGAAGTATAGATGGATCGATAGATACCAGAAAGACAGGTAGATACACTTGCAGATAGATAGCTATATACACCGGTAGACAGAGTGATAAAGATAGATCAAGTGAAAGGGAAGAGGAAAAAAATCAATAACACATTTAACAGTCAGACATCAACAGAAAGACAGATAGAAAGGTAGACAGACAAAGAAACAAACAGAAAGGTGGACAAATAGAAAGAGTTAGAAAGATATATAGATGGCTATATAAACAGACAAATAGACAGAAACTCAAACACCGACAAACAGACCGATAGATACACAAATAAATAGATAAGCAGTTGATAAAATTTGAAATGCAAGAGTACTCGATAACTCTGAGAGACAAATTTTCTAGGGCACATATCACGGAGCACAGAGTATAGGATACGGTCTGCTGACGGGTTGTGTTTGGAAGCCATAAATAAAATAAGACATTGCGGATTAGGCATTGTCGGAGTGATGAAAAAGTTGTAAAGAACTTTCGTTTGTTGACTTTATTTTGGTTGCAAATTTGAATTTAGGTCTGTATACATGCGTACATACGTGTGTGTGTGTGGGCGCGCGTGCGTGCATGTGTGTTTGTATGGGCGTGCTTGCGTGCAAGTGTGTGTGTTTGTGTGTCTGTGGGTGAGTATGTCTGCGTGTCTGCGTGGTTTTAATTTCCGTTTCATCTGGTGTAGATATGAAATACAATATGAAAAGTGGTCTGAAGGAGAAGGATTATATAAACAATGAATATTTCTGTCTGGTTCGCGCTTTGCCTTTACACGCAATTCACTGCATAAGTAAAGGAATGAAACAGAATTCTAAATCTGCTGCCTATTCCCCTTCCAAAAACGGCTGCTCCACGATTAGGCTAAAAAATAATGGGAAAATTAAACAAGAATATATGATGAAAGAGGGAATCCCTTCGTAATTATTCAGTTAATGGAGCAACAGCATCTGAAGGATAAATTTACCGATGATGATGATGATGATAACAGTGGTGATGGTGATATTGATGATGAAAATAAGGGTTATTGTAATTGTGACGATAAAAATAATGGTGATATTGATAATTGCGTTGACGATGATGATGATATTGATGATTTTGATTATTATTATAATTATATATGATAAGTATTTTTTTTTTAACAGAACGATATGATAAGTATTTTTTGTAGTCAAGGAGCTTCATCCACGACATCCTGATGAACCAAAAATTTAAGACTGAAAGCTTCACTGAAAAGAAAATCAAAATGATGCACACATACCCATACACACATATCTGTGTGTGTGTGTGTGTATGTGTGTGTGTGTGTGTGTGTGTGTGTCTGTGTGTGTGTGTGTGTGTGTGTGTGTGTGTGTGTGTGTGTGTGTGTGTGTGTGTGTGTGTGTGTGTGTTTTGCCAAAATGGAGTGCCCATAATAATTTTATCGAATTGAACCCAAATGTTACCTTAAAAGAATCAGATTTTTATATAAACGGTATATTTTTATATTTCTTGGTAGATAATGGAATTACCAATTCAAATATTACTTGACTGAACCTGGGATTTTCCTTTTTGCATTTTGCACGAAGTATGTAAAGCCGATTTGGGTCCGAGAAGTCGTATATCTATCGTCAATAGATTTTGGTCCGGTCTACTTCTGTTAGACGGCATAATATTAGTAAGGTGGAAATCAGGCTCCCAAGAATTTAATTACTGACTATTCAACAAAAAAAAGGAATCACCAGTAATTCCTGCCTGTTCATGGAGACGATGGAGAGGGATAATTATAAGGATATAATCGGCAGGCATTCAACTTGGCTTCGATACGTAGATGATGTCCTCGTCATTGTCCCCAGAAGGTCGTGCTTACAACATAAACTGACGCGCCTTAACTCCGTCCACGAGAAAAACCAGTTCACCGTGGAGGAGGAAGAGGATCAGATATTACCTTTCTTGGACACTCTGATTCATCGGGGTGACAACGGCCTACGTTTCTCTGTGTACAGGAAGCCTACCAACAAAAATGATTATATCCATTACTACTCCGCCCACAGCAACAAAACAAAATCTGGCGTTGTAATCGGCTTCTTCCTCAGAGCACTGAGGATCTGCAGCCCCGAATTTCATGAGGATGAGGTTGCCTTTGTAACTAATTCCTTTATGAATCATAAATACCCCAGAGGCTTCCTACTAAACCTCAGGAAGAAGGCGGAGAGTATACTCACAAAACCAAACCCTGCAACCTCTAATGATTTTCTCGTATTACCGTCGTGTAACATTTCCCAGACGATTAGCAGATACTTTGGCAATAATGTGAAAATATCAGTAGCTGTATATCGCATACCCTGCAGCAGTTGCGATACAGCATACTATGGTGAAACATGCCGAGGTTTCAGCACCAGGATCAGCGAACATCGAGCTGACATCCGTCACCATAGAACTTCCAACGCCATGGTGGTACATGTAAATGAAGCTGGACATCTACCCAATTGGAAGGAAGCAAAAATAGTCCATGGAGGACTGTACATACAGAAAAGGAAAGTCATGGAAGCTGCTTACATCGCGATGGAGAAAAACATCAACGCAGCGTCGGGTAGATTCAAACTATCCAAGGTCGCGGCTGCAATTATAAGAACAACAAGTGGGAGGTAACAGTCGTCAGGTAGTTCATCAGCTCATGTGTGATATATATATACTCTGTATTTCCCTTGATGTATGTATTTCTGACGAAGATAGAATCGAAACCGGTCAAATACATCTCTTGTATTGTGAAGATATTCATTCTCATTCATACCATTTATATATATACACTTATATACGTACACACGCACACACACACTCACACGCACACACACACACATATATATACACATACATCCACACACACATATATATACATATATACAATATGTACATATATATATATATAAACACACACACGTTTGTTTGTGAGTTTCGTACTTATAATCATTGGTATTAAAATATACACACTAACCTTTCAGGTATAAATAAAACGAAGATCAACCATTGTGACAGGCATACTAATTTTCAGTATTGTTTGTTGCTCAAATGAAAACTTGGTCGTGCGATTAGCCAGAATTTTGCCAAAAGCTCTGTTTGGCAAAAAGTTAAATTGTGTAGAGAGTAATCTATTTATGTATTGGATTTTCCCCAGTATTGTTGCTGCTATTTCGTTGTTGGCTGAGCTAAAATAATTTATACGTAGTGAATTTGGAACCTGGAATAGATGCTGATTTTATGCTTCATTATATGATGATGTGTCAAATGACAATGAGTAATTAGTTTATCCTTTTATGAGTCTAGATATTTTGGGAAGTGCTTTCATGTAGAGTATACATGGCTAAATATTGTTTGTGTGTTGAAGTCAATTTTGCCAACATTCCAGGCCAGTTAACAGTTTGAGAACGAAAAATATAAAAATCCACTGTTGTATTGAGAAAAGGTTATCACACACACGCACAAACACACGCAAACACACACACACACACACCCACACACACACAAACACACACACACACACACACACAAACACACACACAAATATATATCTATATGTATATATATTTTTCTCTCTTATTTATTTTATTTATTTATCTATCATTTTTTTTTCTTTTTTTATAAGGACGTACAATCTGAATCAACGAACGAAGCATTTACAACCCCTTATTACCTTGCTTTGCGATCGGTATTTATGGACGTGCGCAGTTAGCTCGGGAAACTACAGCTAAGGATTCTGTGATAAAGGAGGGAGTAATTTCCTTTATGACATTTTGATACACTTATCTTATCAGAATATAAAACAGGATATTGATTTTTTTTCGTTTTTTGAATGCAGCGATTTAAGAAAGTGTAGGTACAGTGTTGTATGTAATTTTTGCAAGCACAAATGGGATCGACAGAGTCTCGAATGCAGTGAATGATTTGTGTCCATTTCTGTTAATTAACTTTTTTTCTAGTCATGGTAATTAGAACATTCACTACGATTAAAAATATAAATATAAATTTCAACGTTAATTTAGTTCAATTTCATAGCTCATTATTAAAAAGAAAAAAAAAGTTCAGTCTGTTATATACAATATTAGATAACAGCATAACGTGGTTCTGGATATATGCAAAGAATTGGCGCTTATTCTGTAACAGTGTTGTGTGTTGCATGCATAAAATATGTTTTGGGTATTAAGGAATATCATTAAATGAATCTGCGTTTATTGTTCTAGCAGCTCGAACTAGAGGAAATACAACAACAAGAAAAAGGTAAAGCAAAGCCAGTCACTACACACACACATATATCTGTGTGTGTGTGTGTGTGTGTGTGTGTGTGTGTGTGTGTGTGTGTGTGTGTGTTTTGCCAAAATGGAGTACCCATAATCATTTTATCGAACTGAACCCAAATGTTTCCTTAAAAGAATCAGATTTTTATATAAACGGTATATTTGTATATTTCTTGGTAGATAATGGAATTACCAATTCAAATATTACTTGACTGAACCTGGGATTTTCCTTTTTGCATTTTGCACGAAGTATGTAAAGCCGATTTGGGTCCGAGAAGTCGTATATCTATCGTCAATAGATTTTGGTCCGGTCTACTTTTATTAGACGGCATAATATTAGTAAGGTGGAAATCAGGCTCCCAAGAATTTAATTACTGACTATTCAACAAAAAAAAGGAATCACCAGTAATTCCTGCCTGTTCATGGAGACGATGGAGAGGGATAATTATAAGGATATAATCGGCAGGCATTCAACTTGGCTTCGATACGTAGATGATGTCCTCGTCATATACAACATATACTGACGCGCCTTAACTCCGTCCACGAGAAAATCCAGTTCACCGTGGAGGAGGAAGAGGATCAGATATTACCTTTCTTGGACACTCTGATTCATCGGGGTGACAACGGCCTACGTTTCTCTGTGTACAGGAAGCCTACCAACAAAAATGATTATATCCATTACTACTCCGCCCACAGCAACAAAACAAAATCTGGCGTTGTAATCGGCTTCTTCCTCAGAGCACTGAGGATCTGCAGCCCCGAATTTCATGAGGATGAGGTTGCCTTTGTAATTAATTCCTTTATGAATCATAAATACCCCAGAGGCTTCCTACTAAACCTCAGGAAGAAGGCGGAGAGTATACTCACAAAACCAAACCCTGCAACCTCTAATGATTTTCTCGTATTACCGTCGTGTAACATTTCCCAGACGATTAGCAGATACTTTGGCAATAATGTGAAAATCTCAGTAGCTGTATATCGCATATCCTGCAGCAGTTGCGATACAGCATACTATGGTGAAACATGCCGAGGTTTCAGCACCAGGATCAGCGAACATCGAGCTGACATCCGTCACCATAGAACTTCCAACGCCATGGTGGTACATGTAGATGAAGCGGGACATCTACCCAATTGGAAGGAAGCAAAAATAGTCCATGGAGGACTGTACATACAGAAAAGGAAAGTCATGGAAGCTGCTTACATCGCGATGGAGAAAAACATCAACGCAGCGTCGGGTAGATTCAAACTATCCAAGGTCGCGGCTGCAATTATAAGAACAACAAGTGGGAGGTAACAGTCGTCAGGTAGTTCATCAGCTCATGTCTGATATATATACTCTGTATTTCCCTTGATGTATGTATTTCTGACGAAGATAGAATCGAAACCGGTCAAATACATCTCTTGTATTGTGAAGATATTCATTCTCATTCATGCCATTTATATATATATATATATACACACTTATATACGTACACACGCACACACACGCACTCACACGCACACACACACAGAGACACACACACACACACACATATATATATATATATATATATACATACATCCACACACACATATATATACATATATACAATATGTACATACATATATATATATATATATATAAACACACACACACGTTTGTTTGTGAGTTTCGTACTTATATTCCTGTGTATTAAAATATACACACTTACCTTTCAGGTATAAATAAAACGAAGATCAACCATTGTGACAGGCATACTAATTTTCAGTATTGTTTGTTGCTCAAATGAAAACTTGGTCGTGCGATTAACCAGAATTTTGCCAAAAGCTCTGTTTGGCAAAAAGTAAAATTGTGTAGAGAGTAATCTATTTATGTATTGGATTTTCCCCAGTATTGTTGCTGCTATTTCGTTGTTGGCTGAGCTAAAATAATTTATACGTAGTGCATTTGGAACTTGGAATAGATGCTGATTTTATGCTTTATTATATGATGATGTGCCAAATGACAATGAGTAATTAGTTTATCCTTTTATGAGTCTAGATATTTTGGGAAGTGCTTTCATGTAGAGTATACATGGCTAAATATTGTTTGTGTGTTGAAGTCAATTTTGCCAACATTCCAGGCCAGTTAACAGTTTGAGAACGAAAAATATAAAAATCCACTGTTGTATTGAGAAAAGGTTATCACACACACGCACAAACACACGCAAACACACACACACACACACCCACACACACACAAACACGCACACACACACACACACACACACAAACACACACACAAATATATATCTATATGTATATATATTTTTCTCTCTTATTTCTTTTATTTATTTATCTATCTTTTTTTTTCTTTTTTTTATAAGGACGTACAATCTGAATCAACGAACGAAGCATTTACAACCCCTTATTACCTTGCTTTGCGATCGGTATTTATGGACGTGCGCAGTTAGCTCGGGAAACTACAGCTAAGGATTCTGTGATAAAGGAGGGAGTAATTTCCTTTATGACATTTTGATACACTTATCTTATCAGAATATAAAACAGGATATTGATTTTTTTTTCGTTTTTTGAATGCAGCGATTTAAGAAAGTGTAGGTACAGTGTTGTATGTAATTTTTGCAAGCACAAATGGGATCGACAGAGTCTCGAATGCAGTGAATGATTTGTGTCCATTTCTGTTAATTAACTTTTTTTCTAGTCATGGTAATTAGAACATTCACTACGATTAAAAATATAAATATAAATTTCAACGTTAATTTAGTTCAATTTCATAGCTCATTATTAAAAAGAAAAAAAAAGTTCAGTCTGTTATATACAATATTAGATAACAGCATAACGTGGTTCTGGATATATGCAAAGAATTGGCGCTTATTCTGTAACAGTGTTGTGTGTTGCATGCATAAAATATGTTTTGGGTATTAAGGAATATCATTAAATGAATCTGCGTTTATTGTTCTAGCAGCTCGAACTAGAGGAAATACAACAACAAGAAAAAGGTAAAGCAAAGCCAGTCACTACACACACACATATATCTGTGTGTGTGTGTGTGTGTGTGTGTGTGTGTGTGTGTGTGTGTGTTTTGCCAAAATGGAGTACCCATAATCATTTTATCGAACTGAACCCAAATGTTTCCTTAAAAGAATCAGATTTTTATATAAACGGTATATTTGTATATTTCTTGGTAGATAATGGAATTACCAATTCAAATATTACTTGACTGAACCTGGGATTTTCCTTTTTGCATTTTGCACGAAGTATGTAAAGCCGATTTGGGTCCGAGAAGTCGTATATCTATCGTCAATAGATTTTGGTCCGGTCTACTTTTATTAGACGGCATAATATTAGTAAGGTGGAAATCAGGCTCCCAAGAATATCATTACTGACTATTCAACAAAAAAAAGGAATCACCAGTAATTCCTGCCTGTTCATGGAGACGATGGAGAGGGATAATTATAAGGATATAATCGGCAGGCATTCAACTTGGCTTCGATACGTAGATGATGTCCTCGTCATTGTTCCCAGAAGGTCGTGCTTACAACATATACTGACGCGCCTTAACTCCGTCCACGAGAAAATCCAGTTCACCGTGGAGGAGGAAGAGGATCAGAAATTGCCTTTTTTGGACACTCTGATTCATCTCTGTGTACAGGAAGCCTACCAACAAAACTGATTATATCCATTACTACTTTGCCCACAGCAACAAAACAAAATCTGGCGTTGTAATCGGTTTCTTCCTCAGAGCACTGAGGATCTGCAGCCCCGAATTTCATGAGGATGAGGTTGCCTTTGTAATTAATTCCTTTATGAATCATAAATACCCCAGAGGCTTCCTACTAAACCTCAGGAAGAAGGCGGAGAGTATACTCACAAAACCAAACCCTGCAACCTCTAATGATTTTCTCGTATTACCGTCGTGTAACATTTCCCAGACGATTAGCAGATACTTTGGCAATAATGTGAAAATCTCAGTAGCTGTATATCGCATATCCTGCAGCAGTTGCGATACAGCATACTATGGTGAAACATGCCGAGGTTTCAGCACCAGGATCAGCGAACATCGAGCTGACATCCGTCACCATAGAACTTCCAACGCCATGGTGGTACATGTAGATGAAGCGGGACATCTACCCAATTGGAAGGAAGCAAAAATAGTCCATGGAGGACTGTACATACAGAAAAGGAAAGTCATGGAAGCTGCTTACATCGCGATGGAGAAAAACATCAACGCAGCGTCGGGTAGATTCAAACTATCCAAGGTCGCGGCTGCAATTATAAGAACAACAAGTGGGAGGTAACAGTCGTCAGGTAGTTCATCAGCTCATGTCTGATATATATACTCTGTATTTCCCTTGATGTATGTATTTCTGACGAAGATAGAATCGAAACCGGTCAAATACATCTCTTGTATTGTGAAGATATTAATTCTCATTCATGCCATTTATATATATATATATACACTTATATACGTACACACGCACACACACGCACTCACACGCACACACACACAGAGACACACACACACACATATATATATATATATATATATATATATATATATATATATACATACATCCACACACACATATATATACATATATACAATATGTACATACATATATATATATATATATATATAAACACACACACACGTTTGTTTGTGAGTTTCGTACTTATATTCCTGTGTATTAAAATATACACACTTACCTTTCAGGTATAAATAAAACGAAGATCAACCATTGTGACAGGCATACTAATTTTCAGTATTGTTTGTTGCTCAAATGAAAACTTGGTCGTGCGATTAGCCAGAAATTTCCCAAAAGCTCTGTTTGGCAAAAAGTTAAATTGTGTAGAGAGTAATCTATTTATGTATTGGATTTTCCCCAATATTGTTGCTGCTATTTCGTTGTTGGCTGAGCTAAAATAATTTATACGTAGTGAATTTGGAAC
The DNA here is from genome assembly GCF_019202785.1 of Penaeus chinensis. Lineage (NCBI taxonomy): Eukaryota > Metazoa > Arthropoda > Malacostraca > Decapoda > Penaeidae > Penaeus > Penaeus chinensis. Next base: position 3,730,210 of record NC_061856.1, on the reverse strand, counting down.
CTGGAATAGATGCTGATTTTATGCTTTATTATATGATGATGTGCCAAATGACAATGAGTAATTATTTTATCCTTTTATGAGTCTAGATATTTTGGGAAGTGCTTTCATGTAGAGTATACATGGCTAAATATTGTTTGTGTGTTGAAGTCAATTTTGCCAACATTCCAGGCCAGTTAACAGTTTGAGAACGAAAAATATATAAAATCCACTGTTGTATTGAGAAAAGGTGAATATGTCTATTATTATTATCACACTCACACGCACACACACGCACACACACACACACACACACATCCACACACACAAATATATATCTATATGTATATATATTTTTCTCTCTATTTATTCACTATTATATATATATTTTTTTTTTATTTATTTATTTTTTTTTTTTTTAGTAAGGACGTACAATCTGAATCAACGAACGAAGCATTTACAACCCCTTAATACCTTGCTTTGCGATCAGTATTTATGGACGTGCGCAGTTAGCTCGGGAAACTACAGCTAAGGATTCTGTGATAAAGGAGGGAGTAATTTCCTTTGTGACATTTTAATACACTTATCTTATTAGAATATAAAACAGGATATTGATTTTTTTCGTTTTTTTAAAACGGCGATTTAAGAAAGAGTCCGTACAGTGTTGCATGTATTTTTTGCAAGCATAAATGGGATCTACAGAGTCTCGAATGCAGTGAATGATTTTTGTCCATTTCTGTTAATTAACTTTTTTTTCTAGTCATGGTAATTAGAACATTCACTACGATTAAAAATATAAATATAAATTTCAACGTTAATTTAGTTCAATTTCATAGCTCATTATTAAAAAAAAAAAAAAAAAAAAAAAAGTTCAGTCTGTTATATACAATATTAGATAACATCATAACGTGGTTCTGGTTATGTGCAAAGAATTAGCACTTATTCTGTAACAGTATTGTATGTTGCGTGCATAAAATATGTTTTGGGTATTAAGAAATGACATTAAATGAATCTGCGTTTATTGTTCTAGCAGCTCGAAATAGAGGAAATACAACAAAAAAGAAAAAGGTAAAGCAAAGCCAGTCACTACCACTATCTTTTGTCCTATCTTCAGGTCAGTTCATTTTCCTCCTTTCCATAAGTGAAAAACATCGAAGCAATAATCTTTCCTTTTTTCGAATGTTTAACCATTTTACCGCAACAGCCTGACGTGCGTGTACCTTCCCACTAATACAGTCCCCGCGCTTTTTAAACCCAAGACCAATATAGCATGATCACTGTAATTGGTCCGCAAAAAATCGTTCCACAAAACACAAATGATAGAGTTGTTGTGCCGTACTGAAAGTGTAGTCGGATTTCAATTTACGTCTGATTACATGCCTGGGAACTCTGAAATAACCCAATGATCTTCCATTAATCTCTTTGGCCGTCGGATTAGACTATTACAGCTTGCTTTTGTATCTTTTTCCCTCGTTATTCAAGTCTGCGTATTCACCTACACAATTTTGTATGAAGATTTGTTTTTGTAAGGCTTTTCATTAAAAAAAAATAAAAAAAATAAAAAAAATAAAGAAAATAAATAAATGCGGGGACTGTATTTTTAATTCGATAGTTAATCAGTATACACCTGCATTTACTTAAAAAGAAACAAGTACGATAATACAAAAAAGGATAAAATATAATGATAATACTTGTGACACAATAACAACTGCAACAGGAGTAATATTAATGAAAGTAGATCAATATATTTGACTGCAAATACATTTTAGCTTCTAATTCTGAATGTTAGAACATTGCAATCCAAGTTATTTTTTCTTGTTTTAATTACTTTGTATGATTCATATTTACTTTTCATATTAAGAAATCTATTAATACTTTGTCTCACCATGTTATTTCAGAGAGAGAGAGAGAGAAAGAGAGAGACAGAGAGAGAGAGAGAGAGAAGAAACACAGCTTGACAAAC
>NC_061856.1:3720771-3725771 GCF_019202785.1 Penaeus chinensis | reverse complement strand
AAGCAAGTGGAGCAGGTGAATGTCTAATCAATTAAATACACATTGGTAAATGAACCTCATTCAGTGGAAATGTATGTCAGTTCGGCAAATTATTTTTAAAGAATAGAAAAGAAATCGTGTAGGTCGGCAAACTTTTTATACTTGATTGTAATTAAAAAAAAATCTTAAAGACGTGGCCCCTAGCTAGAAGTTCGAGATTCCCAGAGGAATTAAGAATCACTACTTTAATGCCTGAGCTATAGCTAAAAGGGAAACGTTGGAGCGCTGGGTATTTTAAATGAAGGTGACGATTGTGGAAGATAGTTTTTTTTTTTTTTTTTTTTTTTTTTTTTGTACACAAAAGAGTCCAGTTTTACAACTGTGCTTAATCATATTCCCTCTTCTCGAATAATTGTCCAAATTATAATTTTAGTAATGAAAAGTACTTTATGCACTAAGTCAGTTTATAATCATACTGTTTCCCTCTCTTGTATTCCACTGTGAAGTCTAAAAGCTTTTCTTGCATTTCTCCAAAGAGAAACAGTTCTGCTATGTGTCATGTTGTTTTCGCACTTTTTTTTTTTTTTTTTTTTTTTTTTTTAAGAGCCATTATAGCATTGCGAAACTATTCATCCTCATAGGAAGCACCTGGGAACTCATTCTGCCAACATTCTTTTCGAGATTCTTTTGTCGCGTCTGAACTTTGTCTTATTCCCGACCTAGATTATTTTGCCACGTAATGTCTTGTGATTTGTCTGAAGCCTTAATATCTCATATAACAATGATATGGCCCCTGAGATTCCTTGCAGGCGTTATAATAGTACTGATAGTATCAACCGATGTTCTCAAAGTGTTTAGATGGGCTTAACTCTTTATTAATACGCCCTTTATTAATACGCTCATAAGCATCATTCAGATGCGTGTTTTCTAAGAGTCTAGGTTGTATTGCCAGTAGGCAGACCCACAGTCAGGGAGAAAGAAGAAACCACTGCAATATTAGTAGTAATATGTACTCCTACCTCACTTTAACCCACTGGTACCAAGAGTTACTTGTACATACATCCATGCCCACTGTGAGTTCAGTTTATTAACTGCAATTATAAATAAATGGCATCACAAGTATTCAGTCTTCAAGGAGTCAATTACTAAGCCTACCAATCACACCTATTTACCCTTTTCTTTGATTTTCGTAAATATTTGTTTATGTTGATATTGGTATTGATAATAATACTGTAATACTTACAGTGTCTATAATAATGATTACAGTATTGATATTACAAGCTTTATGAAAACAAAAAAATACCGGAAACTCAATGGAAAAGGGAAATCGAGTGAATCCAATAAATTACTACTTGACTCAGTACTTGTGGAGCCACGTATGTGTAGATCCAATTCACAAAACAATTTTACGGTGAACATCACATTTTCCTGGTAACGGGTTGAGATTAAATCGGGTTGAAAGAAATGAGATCTGGGAGGAAGTTCGGAAAAGTGAGTCGAGTATGAAGGAACAGCAAAGCACCAACCTTGGCGAGACCACTCTTGATGGATATTGCGACCGAGAAGATGAATGCCTTTAATAGCTTCCAGGGACTGGGAATGCGTGTCGGGTAGTTCAGGGGAGGAAAATGGTTTATCGATTGTGTTCGATGGTTTTGAACGTATTCTTGTGCGTGTACATAGTTGTAAATTCAAATATGTCAGGCTGTTTACTTTATAAATATACACTTCATTTTTTTATCTTTCTTTTTGTCTATATTGCTAATAATATTTTGATTACTTATTAGCCCATTCATTATTATCCCAATATATATATATGTATATTATATATATATATATATATATATATATATATATATATATATATATATAATAGATAATAACAGTACACACGCACATTAGCAGAGACTAACTTTCCCTTATGCTCAGGGCTTTATAATAGGCCCTAGGAAAATGAAAATATGCCGCAGTCGCGATGGTAAGACTCCAATGAAAATGTCAAATGAAATTCGATAAAATGTAATATGACCACATGCTTGCCATTTGCTTGCAATAAACTTATTTACTTTATGGTGAAACGCAATTTACACACATACAATGCAGAGAGAGAGAGAGGGGGGGGGGGTAATAAAAAAAGTGATGGACACAGGGACATCAATTGGCAAATCATTTTTCTAATAAATTACAAACATATAGATCCGGTTATACCTTTAAAATGCCCATAAAATAGCTATTTTTCTAGGTGTTTGTTAGCTTCAGCCACCTAGGTGCCCCCCCCCCCCCCACACACACACTCGAACAAACACACAAGAGAAAGTTAAAATAACGCACCTTGATGTTCCCCGGAATATGAATCACAAAAACACAAGATACCCCCAAGATTTTGGTTCTCTTATTCCCGTTCTCCCCCCCCCCCCCTACCCCCCATGCTCCTCTTCTATTCTGGATACCACGAAGCTCTATGCAAGGGCTAGTCACAGGATGAAATCTATAACCCGGGCGAGGATTTATCCTTGCCTCACAGTTGTTACGTGAGCTCTATGTCATTATTCTTTGGCCGTGTTGCTATAGTCACACACACACACAGAAAACCCGTGTAAGCTTCGCAAGATAACTTCTGGCCGTGTCATGGCTGATGTATTATCTTTGTCATTTTTGCTAAGAGTTGAGAAAGTTCGTTAACACTGAACTAGGAAGTAATCTCATTACGTCCATTTTTAGTTAGTATATGTGAGGCGTGACTTCCGTCAGCATTATGAAGTGAGGCAGGGTAAGTCAAGGCAGTAAAACACCTCACGCGATGTACCTAATGAAACAAAAACTTTTAATCAAACGACTCGTGTTCAGTACCGCGTGATACGCCGTGAGACTGAAGTACTTGCTTGCAAAACGTTTACTATTACAATTGTCAAAACTTAATTCGTTGAAACCAACAATTCATTGCACAATTATTTTGGATTACGAAGAGTGCAAGACGTATTTTTTCAAACGCCACTAAGCGGACAATGGACGATGTGTATTTGCATGAAAGTTAGGGATGATCCACAAAGCAAACAAAGCCACGTTAAAGGATTCTTTCTGTACGAACGAATTTAAACAAACGCGTATGTGTTTGATAAAATGAATATGACATTGAACAGTCAAATGTAGAGCAACATTAGATTTTAGTTTAATATTGATTTTGTACGCATCTGATGAGAACTGCGGACAAAGGGTAACGGGTTTCCTAAAATAAGGACCGAGACATGCAATTCATGCATCGCATTACATTGAAGGCAAATTAAATTGACGCGCGCGTACGCTCGGATGCAAGCACGCTAACACCTTCATTTGACTGTAGAAGCCATTTAACGCAGCATAAGGTATTGGAACGGTAAGTTTCAAAATATTATTAGAGGTGAAGAGGTGGAAGAGAGGATGGTGTATAAGAAAGTAAGAGATAATGAAAATAACGGAGAGAGATGGTAAGAACATGATCCAACTAGTTTATAGGATTGACAACTAGAGAGGGTAGGCGGCGATATGAGATTTTTTAAATATAGAGAAGACTCAGGAATGGCTGTTGATAAGTGTGTCCTGGCTACCCACGAATAGGGAGAGATTGGTCTGCTAATAACATTTGAATAATTTCATCTGTAAACAAATAATGTTCAACTTATATTCAATTATCAGTAAGTTGAAGCAAACACCCGTGTCACTGTGAGATTCGAGCACTCGACCTTTTTCTTATTAGATAAAAATGACCTTACAATCAAAATCCTGGAAAGGAAGATGTCGTTTCAAGGGCTTAACTCTTAAGTTCTGTTAATGAAGAGTGCACACAGAATTCGAGATTATTTATCACGTATTTACATCTGCCTATCTATCTATACAACTACCTTTTTATGAATGTATGTGTAAATAAATAGATTAATAAATATGAATATGTGTGTGTGTGTGTGTGTGTTTGTATGTGTGTGTTTGTGTGTGTGTGTTTGTGTGTGTGTGTGTGTGTGTGTGTGTGTGTGTGTGTGTGTGTGTGTGTGTGTGTGTGTGTGTGTGTGTGTGACCTACGTTATATGTCACTGCACAAGAAATAGATAACAATGACAAGGAAGTATTTTCTTTCAGCCGAGCCCTTGAGAAAATCAAAATCTCTCTGAATGAATTTTAGACACAGATAAAACTCTTTTAGTATGAACCGTTGTTAGTTTGGAGCTAATTTGAAAATATGTTTCAAATAAACCTTAAGATGTAGACCATGATTAATATTCTTCGTATTATGTATAACACACACACGCACACACACACCTGTCATCATCCGAATATAGTATCACTTATATTATAGCGAAAATTTTAATAGCCAGTCTATGAAACTGACAATGGGCTCGAAGTTCTCTGCCAACAAGGTAATGCCATTGTGAGAGTACCTGAAAATTATTATGGGTGATTCTCAGTAAATTATGCTGTTAAAATATTTAATGACTTTACTTTATTGAATGGGATGTGTAGATAGGTAGCAATTAACGTTCTAAATCGAAACAATGGAATGATACACGAGGGTCGAACCAATGAATTGTAAATCTATAGTCTGAAATAATGACCAAATTAAAAGGAAGGCAAAGGATACAAGAATAACTGGAGACATTATACATATATATACCATAATACATATAATATATCTAGATATATATATATATATATATACACACAATATATGTATGATATACATACATATACACATGTGTATATACATGAATATATATGTGTCCATATAGATATATATACATACAAATGTATATAATTATGTATATATGTATATATATGTATATATATAAGTGGGCTTATATATTCACAAGCAAACATTAGACATACATACATGCATACATACATACATACATACATACATACATACATACATACATACATACATACATATACATATACATATACATATTTGTATTTGTACACACACACACACACACACACACACACATATTCATATATATTCATATAAATATGTATATATATGTCTGTGTGTG
>NC_061856.1:3700771-3710771 GCF_019202785.1 Penaeus chinensis | reverse complement strand
GCTTGGTAAAACGTAATGAATATTAAATTCTGTTGCATTTCCTAGTGATTATGAGACTGCTTCTCCGCCTCGCCATTATGTCGTTATGGTGCCTTAGTCGTGTGAGAATGAATGTTCTAATGGCAAAGAAAAGAGGGTAAAAAAAAAAAAAAAAAATTCTTTTCTCGACTGTGTAAATATGCATGTAACGATAGATATAAGTACAAACACAGACATGTATATATATATATATATATATATATATATATATATATATATATATATATATATACATACACACACACACACACACACACACACACAAACACACACGAACGCACACACACACATACACACACACACATGAATGTACACACACACACACACAAATTCGCCTATAGAGGTACAGAATATGCTTGCGTATAAACCTACAAACATGCACACAAATGTACTTTATAAAAGTATTTTATTGGCTTACACACTTTTGGGGTATCTGCTTGTAACAGGCAAAGCAGACACCCTCTAGTCTACTTCAGTTCCTCTTCAGATGCCACGAACCCCCTCCAGTCCCCCTCCCTCCATCCCCTCCAACCGTTTCCATCACCCCTCCCTCCCACCGCAAACCCTACCCTCCACCTCACTTCCTTGTCGCCCCTTCCAATACTTCCCTTGCCACCTCCCATCCACCTCCCTTCCCCCACCCCTCCTTTTCAACCCCTACCTTCCATCTCAACCCCCTGTCGCCCTCCTTCCCTCCTATCTCACCCAGAGCTTCCATCTCCTCCTTTGTCTCCCTCCACCCACACACACACACACACATGCATGCTGGTTATCCCTGCACACGTCTGATTGATCCTCAAAAGAAAAGAAAAAAAGCTTGAGAGTGAATTAGTGAAAGGCACTAACTAGGATTTTAAGACTCGACATAGTCAAAGAGAAGAGATTCCTTTTTTTTTTTTTCGTTCATTTGACAGTATTTCATCTCCCAGATTTTTTTTTTTTTTTTTCATCTAATCTGTTATTTGTGTATTCGTTCACTTTACAGTATTTCCCCTTTAAGATTTTTTTTATTTTTTAAATTTGATTTTACATATTATCTAATTTCTGTAAAGTATCTAACTAGCAGTAAGTGACGTTCAGACTGTAATACATAAATTGACATTACTGGTTACGGGCAACACAGGATACCGAGTATTTATAGAGACCGAGGATGTGAAAAACGGTTATCCTGGTCATTAAATATCAGGATATAATTTTTACCTTCATAATGCTATATGCAACCTTACAGAGACTTCGTTGTCTCCGATGGGCTATGTATTGTCTTCTGATTCGTTAACTCTGTGAACTCATTAATATACTATTTTTAGTTTGTGTGAAATATCCTAATTAAATTTCTAAGAGATAATATTTTATCTTGAGAGGATTTTTTGAATACCTTGGACAAGCCACAATTACGGAACAAGGAACATTATTTCTTTAGGAAGTCGATTTTTTAATATATACATATATATACACATACATATATATATATATATATATATATATATATATATATATATAGAGAGAGAGAGAGAGAGAGAGAGAGAGAGAGAGAGAGATATTATGTTTCCTCTTTTATCCTGAGGGCTTTTTTCGCAGTGACATGATTAAAGGACTATGTTTAATGATACTGTTTGAAGTTCAATACATATATATATATATATATATATATATATATATATATATATATATATTCACACACACACACACACACACACACACACACACACACACAAACAAACACACACACACATATATAAACACACTGTGTGCATATATATATATATATATATACAAATGTATATATATATGTATATATGTATGTATGTATAGCATGGACGTTGCCAGGATTTTTTGGAAAAGGGGGAGGCTGTGGCTGAAACAGGTTAGGCTTCCAGAGCTTTTAAAGAGAGCGGCTGTGATGCCTCTTCCGAGCCTCGCAGGACCAATTATATATATATATATATATATATTACATATATACATATATGCATATACACACACACCCATATATATATATATATATATATATACATACATACATATATACATACATACACATGCGCGTGTGTGTGTATATATAAATATGTATATATACACATATATGTGTGCGTGTGTAAAGTGACTGACAGATAGACAGAGGGATTTTTATGTATATTTATATCTATGTATATTTATCTCTCTATATATGTGCGTATATATGTATATATATATGTATATATATATGTTTATATGTGTATATATATACAATTACATACGAGCACACACACACATATACATATATATATATATATATATATATTGTGAGGGAATGCTGCTATTATTTGTTTTATCCTTTGATAAATGAATTGTTTCGCCATCATACCTGGCGCTTCGATATGGATTCGGATGTCGAAGCCAAGTTCGATCACGAGCCTGGGTGTAGGGTTATGGGTACGGGGGGGCGGGGGGTGGCATAGGTAAGGTTCTCTCCCTGTCCTATTTTGGGGGAATTTTCTTTCTTTCTTTTTTTTATTACTATCATTATTATTTTTTGTGAGGCATCTATAGTGTGACTGATGTATGTATATAAACATATATATGTATATGTAATGTATTTATATGTATATCTATATATATATATGTATTTATATATATGAATAAATATATTCATATACGTATATATTTACATATATGTACATATGCATATATATACATATATGTAAAAATTCATACACTTTATACACACACACACACACACACACACACACACACACACACACACACACATATATATAGATTCACCCACACACAAATATATATATATATGTATATATATACATATATATATATATATTTATATATACACCTTTTTTGTAGCATCCTTAAACCCCTAGCACTTTGATACATGTGTATCACAGTCACTACAAACACGATATCATTGAAGTTTTTATTGACATACAGAGTATTGCAAAAATGAAAAGTTATATCTATTCATTTCACATCAAATAGTTAATAGAAAAACATTAAAGTACTTAATATGTTGCAATGATTTTTAATTACTAGCAAAACATTTGTGGAGGCTTCAAATAAAATGGAAAAAAGTACCTGACTACTGTGTATAGTTTGAATGTATTTCGCAGATTCTGCCAAAATATTATTTTCATTATTACATATTTTGTTCTTCATGTAAAAAGTGGAAATTGCATAAGGTTTTGCATTTTATCATACCCACCGAGAATGAGTGCCGTGTCCAATACCAATGATTACTAACATTTACTTGTCTTATTCATTGAAATATATTAACAAATCATGATACACAGCATTTTCTTAGATATCTGTGAGCCTGTAAGGTTTATAATAGAGGTACAGAATGATTTTGAAGACATTCATCACACCGAAGTCAATAACACGTCATATGACTTGGACACGTTGGAAATTCTTACCATCTCGTTCCTGCGACCGTAATGACTAACTTCATATAAATGTATTTGATGTACTGCTAAAGAGGCACATAAACATTATATGCACCCTTACAATAAATAAAAAAAAAGTTTTATTAAGAAACTTACGGTGCTATTCGTAATTAATGAAAATATAAGCCCCTATAGGCATCTGCGTGAAATATATCTGAAAAATATCGCGTTCTGATTAGCTGGACGGAGTGTATCAAAGCGTATCAAGTTGAAGGCATACTCTTTGATACAAAGTTAAAAGATGTTTCAGCAGGTTCCAATAATATATCCGTAAAGGGCAAATATGTATCAAAGTGTTAGGGTTTCGGAAGTGTTACAAAAAAGGCCTTATATATACATATACACATATATACGGACTCAAACGTGCGTGTGCTTGCGCGTGTGTATGTGCAGGGATGCGAGAGTGTATGTGCGTGTAATCATTCCTGTAACCATTTCTGCGAATCCTATATCGTCAAAGTATGACACTGTAAGAAAAAAAAAATACAGAAAAGTATTAGTGAGAGCTAGGAAGCTTTGATGAAGTCGAACCTAGCCCCCCCCCCCCCCCTTCAGTAAAGCACCGCCGAGAGCCCTTACCTCACTCCCCTCCCCCAGCGATGCCTTCGTTTGCCCCCCCCCCCCCTCCCGGCCAGCGATGCCTTCGTTAACCCCCCCCCCCTCCCCTCCCCGCAAGCAATACCTCGTGGATGCACGGGCGACGGCGAGTGCATCCGCCATCCACCATCGCGCGGACGTATCCATTCCCGCCACGTGCGCCCGAATCACTTTGTCACGTTAACGAGACTCTTAGCGGAAACAGCGTAGTTATAAAACATCGTTGTCGTTAACGAGCGAAAGTAGGAAGGAGGCAGCGACCGAAGGAGTTTGACTGGAACTTTCTGCATGACTGGCGCCGCGAAATATTAACAGCCGGATATTCGCCTCTTTCTTGAAGAAGGGCGGTTTCTCCTTCCCAAGAATGCACGCGATCCACGCTCCTTGGCAGGTGGGAAATGCAGAAGCTGTCGAACGGAACACAGGGATGGACGCAGCGCACGCGGCCGTTAAACTACAACTTTTTTTATCCAATGTGCAGGGAGAGAGTTTCAGTGTTTACGCTATATTTCGCTCTCTTGTGAGTTTTAGATAAATTTTGAGCGGAGTGTTTTCTCTTTGATACTTATTTTATGGTTTAGAGACGTTATGACTGATGTAAAAGTACATGAAAAAAAAAAACACTCATACACACACACATGTATATTGTAGACATACATATATGTATATATATATATATATATATATATATATATATTTGTACATATATGTATGTATATGTATATATATATATATATATATATATATGCACCTCCACTCATGTCGATGTGTGTGTGTTCATATATTCAAGAACACACATGTATGTTTGTGTGTGAATATATAAACACACACCCACACACACACACACACACACACACACACACACACACACACACACACTCATACACTCACTCACTCACACACTCGCACACACACACACACACACACACACACACACACACACACACACACACACACACACACACACACACTTGCACACGCACGCACACACACTCTTGCACACGCACGCACACACACTCTTGCACACACACACACACACACACACACACACACACACACACACACACACACACACACATATATTCACACAACAACACACGCGTGTCTATGTGCGTAGATAAGATATATATTTCCTTTTTTTTTTCCTTTTGCTTTATTTGTAATTCTTATAAAACATGCATAAACTCCCAGAGCGCGTGACGAGGTGCGAGGCGAAGGGGCGGCGTTGAATGGACGCAGCTCATCCCAGGGGCTGCGTAGAGCTGGGTTCTCATTACATTACTAGTATTTGAGGAGGAAAAAGGGACGTTTTGGGTGAGGCTCGGCACAGATGGAGAGGGACTGTTGGTTGCCACACGAGGGTAGTGAAGGGACGATTGGATAGAACATGGGAGAATGAAATTTCCTTGAAAATGGGAAAAGGGAGAGAGGAAAGTGGGGGATAAATGTGAAGGAAGCAACATGGTGTGATTTACATGTAAATGTAGGGAGTGAAGTGATGGAGAAAAGAGAAGATAAAGAAAAAGGAATGATAAGCAGTCGGAATTAAGGCAAACTATAAATAGATGGAATTGATCGAAATTTGGAAAAGGAAAACAATGAAATGCGAGAATAGATGGAAAAAAGAGATATCAAGAAAAATACTATATGAAAAAAAAAGACAAACTCACGAGAAATAAATGTAAACAAAACAATATTAAGAAGAAAAGAAAATGGATATAGGAAAAAAAAAAAACCAAAAAACAACAAAGAAACAGAGAGAAATACGAGACAAATCAAGAAAAAATAGATTAAGAATATTAGAGTAAGCTGGAGTGCGTCCGAGCCAAACCGAAGGCCGCAAGAGCAGGCAGAGACCGCGGGAACTGGTCGTTAAACACCAATTTTCCGCAATCTCCCCAATTAACAGGCCACAAAACACGAACCGCGTTGCTGCTCTGCGGGTTGGCGAGTTATTAAGGTTTTAAAGGTTACATATCCTTTGCTGTCCTTTTCTGACATCCTGCAGTCCTATTGTTTGTGGGGGGGCTTTGCGGCTGTTGCCAACTGCATGGTTTGTGTTTGTGGGTTATGTTAGCCGACTGTGAAATGTTTCTTCGTCGCTATCGGATAGAATTATTTTGTTACTTGTAATTGAAAAGGAATAAAGAATATATTTATGTATGTATATATACTTTTTTTGTTTATTGAAATAGATATTTAGATGTGTTTACATATATGTATGTGTGTATATATGTAAAAGTAAGAAAGAAAGAAACACACACACACACACACACACACACACACACACACACACACACACACACACACACACACACACACATACACACATACACACACACAGACTCACTCACTCACTCACTTAAGGATAGTCCACCCATCACAAGAGCGATCTATACAGCAAGAGGACTGTCCCCGCGGAGCCCACCAGCACAGTCCATGACGCCTCTTTGCAGTCCGGTCACATCCCCCCCCCCCCCCCCCCCCCCGCGGCCCCATTCCTCAAGCATCCCCGATTTCCCGGTTTTACGTTGTGAGTCTCCCCGGAAATTTCCCCTCCAATTGCGACCTGCAGAGTGTCTCACGTCCCGCCTATGCATCATCCCCAACTGGCATGTATCCGTAAATCATGCACAAATAACTCGTCCATCTCTCTCTCGGGGAAAAGGCCGTGTCGAGCCGTCCTCGTTTTGGGATTCAGGGCCGAGCGCGGTCTTCCTGGGTTCGTTCTGCTTGTTAATGATTGTTGTTTAGCGTTTTGTTTGATTTTGTTTTCTCGACGTGTGTGTGTGTGTGTGTGTGTGTGTGTGTGTGTGTGTGTGTGTGTGTGTGTGTGTGTGTGTGTGTGTGTGTGTAAGAGAGAGAGTGTGTGTGTGTGTGTGTGTGTGTGTTTGTGTGTGTGTGTGTGTGTGTGTGTGTGTGTGTGTGTGTGTGTGTGTGTGTGTGTGTGTGTGTGTGTGAGAGAGAGAGAGAGAGAGAGAGAGAGAGTGTGTGTGTGTGTGTGTGTGTGTGTTTGTGCGGGAAAGTGACTACGCAATAAGTTATAACGAGGAACTGTTGTAGTAATGTGAATAACGCTAACAAAAGAGACCGCGACAGCAATACAGAGCATCCATGTTAACGAAAATGACGCTAACGACGATAACGACAACAAACAGAAACTAACACCTAAATCAAATTTATCTATTTATCATTTATTCGACTGCTGCCCAACTGACCCAGACCCCGTTGCCTCTCCCGCGCGCTGCCCAGGTGAGGCCGAGAGAAAGAGTAATGGGAGGGCATGTGCATCTGATGGATTGTATACCTACGGGAGAGCCTTGCCAACGCTCCCCGGGGCTGTGGATGAAATATTGGCCAGGGAGGAAAAGCTAATGTGCAAAAATAGTGCTCTTGCTTTCGGGTATATGTTGCAGTTTTCCAGTCCCTTGGGTTTGAAGGGACTTGGTCTTGTGTATCAACAAGAGGGAGAGAGAGAGAGAGAGTGAGTGAGTGAGTGAGTGAGTGAGTGAGTGAGTGAGAGAGAGAGAGAGAGAGAGAGAGAGAGAGAGAGAGAGAGAGAGAGAGAGAGAAATTGTTATTCATATTATCATTTCCACCTTTCTTATTCCCCTTTGTATTCTCATAGACCTCCTCTGTAGCCATTTTCATCTTTAAATATGAAACAGGTTTATGAAGGATTAAATGATTATTTAAAATTATCTGCCGCGTCAACAGCAAAGGACATTAACGGCGAATACATTGTTAGGTTGAAATGTTAAAATATATAAACCTAAAAAATCTATCTGTAGAGGAAGGAATTAAACCTAGTATATCTATTTAAGAGCTAAGATGGAGCATTTCGAAACACGTAAAACTTCTTTCAATAGTTAATCCACTCCACTCCTTCTTTCTTATCGTCTCTTCTTGCATCATCTTATTAAATTCTGTAATCTGTCTTTCGCTTCTGTTTTTACCTTTTGTTTCGCTCCTGCATTGAGGTGTTGTTAACGTCCTAACATTTTGTGTATGGAGAGGCCTCTTTGATTGTTTGTTTGTCACTGTCTTTTCCTCGAGTACATTAGTCGGATTACAAAATAATGATTGTTTATACCATCCATCAGGACCTTCCTTATGATGATGGTGATTGTGGTGATGATGATAATAATGGTGGTGATGATGGTAATGGTGATGGTGATAATGATGGTGCTGTGATGGTTAGGATGATAATGATGGTGATGATAGTGATGATGGTGATGATGATGGTAATTGACCTCCAGTACCCTGATAGGATCGAGAATGGTGAATAAAATTTTGATATCAAAGAAAGCAATATCATTAACAAAGATATTTATTTTTTTAACACATAGACCCCCTTCCCCCACCCCGGCACATATACAGATACACACACGCCTGCTCCACTTTTGTCAATAACTCTCAATAATTCAATTTACGATCGGGAAGCATTTTCCAAGAATGTTTATCACTGACATTATCCGACGGAACTTTTCACTGAATTTCAGAAAGGGAAGCGACGTATTGCTAGCATCGTCTTGAAACAGAAGCACTTTTCACACTCTGCGCTATTTATATTTTCCTAGAAGGCCCTTCTATTATCATTTTTCATTTCCTATTATGTTTTTTTTCTTTTTTTTTTTTCTTTCCATTTATTTATCTTTTTTTAATTCCTTACTACGTTTTTTTAAAATTTATTTATCTGTTGTTTCGTTGTTGTTGTTGTTTCGTTTTGAGGTTTATATGATCGTGATTGACGTTAAGTTCCGCTTATTTCAATTTCTTTATTACTGTATTATATTACGAACTAGGATAGATTATATTTCCTTAAAAACAAAAACACACAAAAAAAGGCTTCCAACGTTCTTGATAATCATGGCAAAAATATCCTTCAATTTCCCCCGACATTCTCCGGTATCATGAAATATATTGTTAAAAAAAAACAACTTCTGTACTTTTCCCGACCCTAAGCCCTTACCACGTACCTACAAATCAAAACAAACACGTAAACAAACATGGATAAATTGAACAGTATTTTCGACACTTCTATTAGTCTTATATTCTCGATCTTATAAGAATTCTCAAAAAATAGAAAATAAGAACGCCTTCTAAAAGCGCTTCTCCATTAATATTGTATGGGATCTGATATTCATGGCTCTTACGTGAGGAAATTGGATAGTGCAGTAGGCTAGTCATGTAACTCTTAAAATCATGTGGATATATACTTTGTGAGTAATATTAATATTTTCATATCATAGTAATGATGATAATGACGATGATGATGATGATAACAAGTTTACTACTACTACTACTAATAATAATAATGATAGTAATAATAATAATTGATAATAATAATTGATAATAATAGTAATTATTATTATCATTATGATTATCATTATTATTATAATAACATTTAGTAATAATAACATTGGCAACGGTTATGATAACTAGAAGCCGATGATGATATGGTTATATGAGAGGAAATCACTAGCTCAAATCACTATTGAGCATATGTAATATAATCATTATGTCGCGTGTATGAGACTCTTCGCACATATCAGCGAATAGCTCCTTGGTTGCTTCGCGGAGCAGTTACATCCGCCTCAACAATACCACGTGTGTCATGGGTTATCCAAAAGGTACATGACAAATATCTCGGAAATATTTTCTGACTGTGCATTTCATTCCAGAGAGTGACCGCGAATTCTTTTGCCTTTGGTATTGTTGAAGACAATGGAGATGTGTGATGTGAGGAATGGAAAAGAAAGAAAGGAAAAATACGAGAAAAATATATATGAGAATCAAAAACAGAGAGCCGCTCAGACGTGGCTGGGAAACCCAAAATATCTGTACTCGCTATGGTCATACCTGAAGATAATCTGAGTTTTGTCGTGTATATATATATTTTTTTTTTTTTCTTTTTATCTTGAGCTGAC
>NC_061856.1:3673271-3675771 GCF_019202785.1 Penaeus chinensis | reverse complement strand
TTCGCAGCCATTTCAGAATGGTAGAAGTGTTTGCTACTGGAATACCCTTACATATATATATATATATATATATATATATATATATATATATATATATATATATATATATATATATATATATATATTTATAAAGGCTTATATATGTATGTATATACACATATTATATATGTTTATATGTATACAAATATATATATATATACATATATATACGTATATATACATATATCTAAACACATACACATACATATAAGTGATTGTGTGTTTAAAAATGCATATTGTACGCACAGACACAAAAAGCTCGCTCACCGAAGCACAAAATAATCTTCGTAACTTTCATCGGTCGACTCACGGTCTCTCTCTTTTTTTTTGTTTTCCTACTATCTACAGCCTAGTATATTACTTTCCCAGCATGTAAATCAGCTAACGCATTTTTTCTTCGTGATATTTTATAATTTCTTCCATTCAATCTTTCTCTCTCTCTCTATCTCTCTCTCCCTCTCTCTCTCTCTCCCTCTCTCCCCCCCTCTCTCTCTCTCTCTCTCTCTATATATATATATATATATATATATATACACATATATATATATGTCAATAATCAGTCAGTTCTTATTTTATGGGATAGTTAATCAGCCTTTATTTTCTATTTAATCCGATTTCAAGGTGCACATCTCACACCTCCGAGACACACAACTGAGGCTGCGCGCGGGCGACGTTCACTAGAGGAAACGTGAGACCAACGCGAGGCAAGCAAAGCAAACGAGCGGGTGATTCGGTGTCCCTGCGAGAAAAGGACACTAAACCCCCCTTGATCCACGCAGCTCAATCGGCGGGAGAGCGGGAGAGTCTCTTCGGGAGATTTTCAGCTCGGGTAGATTGGGTAGAATTGGAAATCGGAGTAGAAGGGGGCGCTGGTGAAGGGGGCTGCTCGGTCACCGGCTTCCTCGTCAATGGGAGGACGGCTGCCGGATTTCCCTTTTCTCGGTTTGGTACTTTTCGCGCCGACTTTCTCTCTCATAGATACATGTGTGTGTGTAGGGGGGGGGGGGGGTGCATGCATGCATACACACACATGTTAGATTGAATTAAGAAGGTGAAGACAGGACGATTTTCGAAAGCTTGATAAATGAAATACAAAAAGAAAAAAAAAAAGAAAGAAATGGTTGAGATATATACATATATATACATATATATAAATATGTATATATACACATATATAAATAAATATAGACATATACATATATATAAATATATATTCATACATATATATGAATATACATGTATATATAAACAGATACATAAACATATACATATATATATATATATATATATATATATATATATATTGATACATGCTAACCTGTAATTTGCTATAACCACTTGAAGAATAGCCATATAGCTAAATAGTGCAAAGTGCGCTGTTCATATGAGCACCATGTCCCACAGCCGCGATGACCACAGGTGAGGGGAATCCCCCATCCAGTCGTTTAAACAACATAATACAACCTTTATAAGTGTAATAGCGATATAAGACCGTGAAACCGTGAATTAGTATTTTTTATCACTGTCGAAATGTTACCATCGGTATTAAAAGGGTTATCAAAGAAAATCCAGAACAAGTCAAAAGTGACTTCATAAATTATAATAATTGTGGCAACGCCACTGCTTATATCGGTGACAAACAATGACGGGACCCATGTGATGAAACCGAGTGTGGCTGAGAACGTACTGAGTCTCCCGGTCCAAATACAGTCTACGTGCTGAGGAATTGCTAAGATGCAGAACAACGCAAAGATTAAATTGTTGCATGGGGTATTATTAAGTTGAGGTCCTCCCCCTGTGGTGATACATAATTTTAAAGGTATATGTGTCTTCTTTGAGGTGTAACAACAACAACATAAAAAACCTTACGAAGTATAGATTTCTAAATAAAACTATATACGAATAGGCGCAGGCAAATTCATATTATGCAATATGCGTAGTACTAAGCTTAGACTTCATGACCTAGAGGTTCTTATTCCTTCAAATAATAATAACGTGATCTGCATACAGATTACTAACAGGAAAATATTAGTTAAAGTTGAAAGATAAAGACCATATGCGAATACAGCCACGAATGTTTTCCTTGCAGATGCTGAATTAACATTGCCACCTAAATAAGGCACAGAGTCCGACAACACCAACGTTTAATCTCATTATTTAAAAAGTTAGCAGAATGCGGATTTAGATCTTGGAGCGCCTGTTGCTAGAATTCCATTTAATGGTGAACTGAGAACGTCTCAAAGGAGAAAATAACAATCTCTGGCATAAATACGACGAAGGACAAGACAAAGTAATGTTGAGACCGCGAGGGTTAGGCTTGAATACAGGCTGTGTTGGAGATAAAACGATAAGCAAAACACTCCTGAGAGAGCTCTGTAACTGTTTCATATGGTGTGGTAAGATATGTTAATATTATTATGAATATGGAATGTAATTTCATGTTATGAATGAAAATCAAATA
>NC_061856.1:3643271-3645771 GCF_019202785.1 Penaeus chinensis | reverse complement strand
TGCCTTGCATACTCGCCCTCCTGGCTGGAGGATGCGGAGGTCCTCCGTTTCTTCTTCTTCTTCCTCTTTTTCTAAAAAGCGGGCGCGCACCACTGCACACCCGCAGGAGCGAGGCTGGTGCTTCACCCGCCATTTGCGCCTTGCCCCCTCGGCTCGAGTGCGCCATCTTAAGCCAAAGCCAACGCTATAGTCGCTGACTGCGGCGAAGTCCACACAATCCCCATCTTACAGCCGCCACGCATGTATTTTTATTCGAAGTCCAACAAAATTTGAAGAATGGCAGATAGCGTTGAAGTTTCCAGAATAGAAATAAGAGTTTACTTATTTTCTAAATTAACCATTGTAAATGTGTTATGTTCGAAATGTACAGTGTTCTCCAAAATGTGTATTGCCGGTTTTCCTTGGAATCCTTTCCCTTATTTTACAATTCCTGTTAATCTGTCTCTTCGGCGACGTCTTGAAAGTGTCCTAATTACTCCTGTGATGGTCGCTACAGATTTTATTTTAGTTTTTTATTATTGTTTTTGGGGTTTGCAATGTAACTATCGGGTTAGTCTTTTTGTAGTCATCATCAAATATTCTTTTCGCGCCATTCCTGTGTGTCTCTTTCGGAATATAAGTAACCATGGTTTTGAGAAAGGAGATCACTTCGGTTTCAACTTCGGTTCTAACATCGGTGCGGACTTCGGTCGTAATTTCGGTCCTGACCTCTGCCTTGAATTTCGGTAACATGAGCTCATTTTTAGATTTACTTCGCTTCGCGCCAGGATTTCCAAGTTGTTTTTTTCTATGGTTGTGTGTATGAAACAAATGGACTCTTTTGGACTTAGGTATGTAACATGTTGCATTAGCAGTACTCGTTGACTTTAAGTGCTAGAGAGTTCAGAAGGACCAGGTCCCATAGGAAAACACTGCTTGAGAAACCGCACATCCAGTGTAAACATTAACTTTCCCAAGGACCAAGTTTCGTAAGAAAACACTCCCTGGGAATCCGTCCCTCCAGTATTGACATCTATTTTAATAGAACTAAGTTACAAAGGGGGGATTACTGCTTAAGTCTCTGTACCTCCATGAATTCCCTTGATTAAGTTATAACTTAGTCGTCTCTCTTCTCAACTTGAGGATCCGTACTTCCTGGGAGAAAGATTTCCATTAATACTTATCAAAATCATTTTATATTGTTTTATTTTGTGGGTACTCAGGCAGGCTTCGTGATCTATGTTTTTTTTGTTCTTTTCATTTCTATGCCATATAGCCTGGCTTTCGTTCTTTATACTATTTATTGTATTCTTCTGTGTTTACACAAGTGTCTTCACTAAGAGTTTGTCAGCACTTTTTTTTTCCCCAATTAATCTTCATTTTGGGCTGGACAGTAACTCCATTAACTTAGGGATCTACATGTTACTCTGCTGATACCTTCATTAAAACACTTATGGAGTTACGACGTTGATTTATGTGTGCATTAGCCCCACTGTGATAAATTTGTTTATGTGCGCATCTTTATCTACTTTGACTGAAAACGCTTGTGAGTGCAACTTACTCTTCAACAAACATCGTGTCATCTTAAGAGCTTTTACTTGGTCCCAGATAGAAAATTAAGGTAGTGTGCTTAATAAATCAACTCAGACTTGGGTCTCCTAAACAGCATGTTGCATATTACTTTCATATCTCGCAACCCTTGGAAGGCTGTAAAAAAGGTTAGATGAATCGGTGTATATTCAAGCTGATCTCTTACCATCCATCGTAAAAAGAACAGACTAAAAAATACCACTGAAACTTCTGCACCTGGGTTCCCGCTTCCAGCAGGCGGATGATCAGCCGAAGGGAAGAAGAGAATTCTATGATCTTGCATTTTTCTTCAAAACACGTCCACGCAGACGCTCAGCCTTTTCCCATTTACACACTTGCATATCTAACATTCAGCACACACTCAGTATTTTCTTTCCACCCTTCTCTTATACAACGTTCACTCCCTCATACACCACACACACGGTTCCCGAACCTACTAATCGGGTGGTGGCAGCGTGTCGTAGGCCTGGAACCTTACATCTCTGTTCATTGCAGACGAATATTTTCCTAAGTAAAAATCTATATTCTCGATTGAACCCGAACTCAACCAGACACACCGTTACAATCATCATCATCATCATCATTATCATCATAATCTTATTATTATGTTGTTGTTATTAGTATTATTATTATGTTACTATTATTATTATTGTTATTATTATTACTATTATTATTACTGTCACTGTGATTATTGTTATTACTGTTATTGCTATCAATATTTGCATTATCATTATAGAAGTAGCGATAGTAGTAGCAATAGTACCAACAGCAGCAGCAGCGATAGATTACAAATAATAGTACTAATTATGATAACAGTAACAATGACACAATACTGATTGACATATCTTCAGAATGGCAAACAAACCCTTCAAATTTCCCTTCGTCTTGAACACCTTCCTTGGCAATCTTCCTCTCCCTCGTACGAAAGGGG
>NC_061856.1:3620771-3623271 GCF_019202785.1 Penaeus chinensis | reverse complement strand
CAAAGGGTATGCAAATTTTATATTGACAAAAAGTGAAATGATGAAAGTCGTTGTGAATGTAAAACTTGATAGTAACTTTGCAGTGGCTAAGATTATCGGAAAGAGAAAGAGACAGAAAGAGGAATAGTGAGGGAAAGAGATAGATGAATAGATAGAGAGAGGGGTGGATAAGGAGAGAGGGAGAGAGTGGGGGAGGGAGAGAGAGAGAGAGAGAGAGAGATAAATGAGAGGGAAAGAGAAAGGGGGGAGATGGAGACACAAAAGGAGATATGCAAAAAGAACCGAATATTTAATTCTACATATGCATATTATATCATCACCATAATTTGCAAAAAAAAAAAAAAAAAAAAAAAAAAATCATAAAGCCATAAGGAATATATTCAAATCACCCTCGCGTATTCCACCAGTCAAAATATCCAAATACCCCAATCTAGAAATTATTTCAACTTTCTTAAACTTTCCTAATCCATTCGCAGCTCACTCGCAAATTCTCTAACGATGGCAAATTCTCTTCCTTCTTCTGTTTTATGCTAGCCCGTTGGTATTTCAGGAGTTCAGACGGATGTGAGGGTTTACGATCGCCCAATGACTTCGGGATTTCATTAAAGGTTTTTATTATTCTAATTTTCTCAGGCGCTGTTTTATGTCTTCGTAAATGGATTTTTATTTGACTTGGGAAGAATCATGAAGAGGAAGAGGATAAACAGAGAAAGAGAAAGAAGAAGAAAGTTGATTGGGACAGTACTTTATCTCAGTATATCAGGCTGTCTATCTGTTTCTCTAATTAAACACATACGAACACAAAGACACACCCACCCACACACACACACACACACACACACACACACACACACACACACACACACACACACACAGACACACACACACACTCACACACACGCGCAAAAATACGTGCCGTATCAGATATTAGGTTAACTAGCAATAAATCAAACTCCAAATGACTTATTTTGCCAAATGATTATCCATGCACCGAACTCGTACTCTACTTCACACCGACATCATCTATTAAAAAGTTTGTTGTCATAGTAGACAGCTTATACAAACGACTAATTAAACTCTATTAGTCCTTGATCTCCAAACAATCTCCGGGGTATTTCACGCGCGAAACAATGTCACAGAATATTGCACTCACAGGCAGCAGTGTCATCCGTTTTTCCAATAATGAAGATTCCTTTGTAATAACTCATCGGTAGCAGTATATGAAGGACCTCTTGTCATAAACTAGAGAATGCTAACAGTATTATTTATCAGTACAGTTTCATTTCCACCACAGTTATTAACCACCCGCAGCCAGGCTAGGAGCAGTATCATATTTTTGTTCTAGCTCTCTTTGTGTACGTCGTGCAGTGCATGGTTGCGTGCTTAAAAGTATCTAGTGTTATCTATAGGTAATGTCAGAATAGTGTCGAGAGTAGTATATCCACTGTTTGATTGTTGTTCTTAGGATTAGATTCATATCAACGTTAAGAAATATTGCATTTCTCTCCTATCGATTTTGCTTTGTAGTCACCCGATACTAGTAAATGTAAGTGGCTACTGTCAACGAATATTGCAGGCCTACCAAGGTATATCGGACATTTTTTACATTACGTCTGTTTTTATATAATATATATTGAACGAGATAAAAGGCAGAAACTTTTTGGTGAGACTGCACATAGTTCACCTGTTCCTGACAAAGTTCCTCCAATTTCCAGCTAGAAAGAAATCTACGGAGAATGTCCGCCATATTTCACTACAAGGAGATGGACGAGTCAGTGGGGTAATAGAGATGATACCTGTCTTTGTTCTTTTCCGTCTCGACTTGTCTGAATGATGGGTCACAATTTCATGTGGAGAAAGGACCTTGACTTCCACTGCCCACAAGCACATACACATAAGCCAACACATACATGTACAAATAAACATACACATGCATCAACTCACTCACTCGCACTCGCGTACATTTGTACAGACACATTCACACTCATATATACATACCAAGAAACATACACTATCCATTTTGTGTGTCTTTTACTCTGATTTTCCCTTTCGCTTCCACCTCTCCTTCTACCTTCTTCCTTGCCTCCTCTCCTTTCTCTCTCCTCTTTCTCCCTCCCTCTGTCACGCCCCCCCCCCCTCCCTCCTGCTCTTGTTTATGCCCGGTACACTCCTTCACTGGCAATCACTTTCGACCAAACTTTCTCGGTTTCCTCGACTCCTGAGATAAGATAAGGCTGCTGTCATACACACACACAAGGCCTATTTTCCTTCTTTACACGACTCTAATAAATTTCCGGCAGAGAGTTTCTTACATCAAACAAAGGCAATGGCCGTAACTTTGCTAGGGAATAAATCATGACTATCGCTCTCTATCTCGGTCCTCTGCTTCCATAGTTAGGTTCTCTGTCTCGTATCTTCCTGTCTGTCTGTCTCCTCCTGCTCCTTTCTCTCTATCACACAACACACGCACGCACACACAAACACACACACACACACACAC
>NC_061856.1:3598271-3600771 GCF_019202785.1 Penaeus chinensis | reverse complement strand
CACAAACACACACACACACACACACACACACACACACACACACACACACACACTCACACACACATGTATATGATTTTCCTTGGCGAACGCAAAGGAAGCCAAGTGAAACGCGCTTTTGCTTAGTTAAACAAGCACAACTCCGCAGAATATGAAATACTCTGCAAGACAGACTTCTTCAACCTCTCTCGAGATCTAGAAAGAAGAGGAAAATCAGCGGTATCGAAGGACTAAAATCATACCCTCTGTATTGAGAAAACATATCAAAATATGAACGAAAACGAAGGAGAAAATCAACCGATCGAAAGCAAAAATAAAAACCCAGTCAGATTTCAACGACTGGGAGGGAAATATGGCAAACCGGATCCCAGGATATTGGCCGTATTGTCGGGTCTGCATAAAAAAAAAACTACGTGAAATATAGGCTCCACTACACTGACAACGGGTGTGAAAAGACGAGATAGAAAGTGCCATTTGTCAGTCAGCCAGTGTGCTTTCTCCTCATTTGAAACGTCGGCGGAGAGAGTGGCGAGAAGTGCTGATTGTGAGGAAGGAATGGGAGAAGGAAGGAAGGGGTGAAGGGAGGTATGGGAGAAGGAAGGAAGGGGAGAAGGGAGGAAGGGGAGAAGGGAGGTATGGGAGAAGGAAGGAAGGGGAAAAGGGAGGTACGGAAGAAGGGAGGAAAGGGATAAGGGAGGTATGGAAGAAGGAAGGAAGGGGAGAAGGAAGGAAGGGGAGAAGGAGGGAATGGGAGAAGGAAGGAAGGGGAGAAGGGAGGTATGGAAGAAGGAAGGAAGGGGAGAAGGAGGGAATGGGAGAAGGGAGGAAAGGGATAAGGGAGGTATGGGACAAGGAATTAAGGGGAGAAGGAGGGAATGGGAGAAGGGAGGAAAGGGATAAGGGAGGTATGGGAGAAGGAAGGACGGGGAGAAGGGAGGAAAGGGAGAAGGGAAGAAGGGGAGAAGGGAGGAAGGGGAGAAGGGAGGAAGAGGAGAAGGGAGGGGAGGAAGGGTAGAAGGGAGGAAGGGAGAAGGGAGGAAGGGGAGAAGGGAGAAGGGAGGAAGGGGAGAAGTGAGGAAGGGGAGAAGGGAGGAAGGGGAGGAGGGAGGAAGGGAGAAGGGAGGAAGGGGAGAAGGGAGGAAGGGGAGAAGGAGGAAGGGGAGAAGGGGGAAGGGGAGAAGGGGCGAAGGGGGGAAGGGGAGAAGGGTGGAAGGGGAGAAGGGGGGAAGGGAGGAAGGGGAGAAGGGGGGAAGGGGAGAAGTGAGGAAGGGGAGAAGGAAGGAAGGGGAGAAGGGGGGAAGGGGAGAAGGGAGGAAGGGGAGAAGTGGGGAAGGGGAGATGGGAGGAAGGGGAAAAGGAAGGAAGGGGAGAAAGAGGAAGGGGAGAAGGGGGGAATGGGAGAAGAGAGGAAGAGGAGAAGTGGGGAAGGGGAGAAGGGAGGAAGGGGAGAAGGGGGGAAGGGGAGAAGGGGGGAAGGGGAGAAGGGAGGAAGGGCAGAAGGAAGGAAGGGGAGAGGGGAAGGGAGAAGGGAGGAAGGGGAGAAGGGAGGGAAGGGGAGAAGGAGGAAGGGGAGAAGGGGGGAAGGGGAGAAGGGAGGAAGGGGAGAAGGGGGGAAGGGGAGAAGGGAGGAAGGGGAGAAGGGGGGAAGGGGAGAAGGGGGAAGGGGAGAAGGGGGAAGGGGAGAAGGAGGAAGGGGAGAAGGGGGGAAGGGGAGAAGGGGAGGAAGGGGAGAAGGAAGGGGAAGGGGAGAAGGGAGGAAGGGGAGAAGAAGGGGGGAAGGGGAGAAGGGAGGAAGGGGAGAAGGGGGGAAGGGGAGAAGGGAGCGAATGGCGAGAGGGAGGAAGGGGAGAAGGGGGAAGGGGAGAGGAGGAAGGGGAAGGGGAGAAGGGAGGAAGGGGAGGAAGGGGAGGAAGGGGAGAAGGAGGAAGGGGAGAAGGGGAGGAAGGGAGAAGGGGTGGAAGGGGAGAAGGGAGGAAGGGGAGCGGGAGGAAGGGAGGGGGAAGGGGAGGAAGGGGAAAGAGGGGAAGGAGGGGAAGGGAAGGAAGGGGAGAAGGGGGAAGGTGCAGAAGGAAGGAAAGGGGAGAAGGGAGGAAGGGGAGAAGGGAGGAAGGGGAGAAGGGGGGAAGGGGAGAAGGGGGGAAGGGGGAGAAGGGAAGGAAGGGGAGAAGGGGGGAAGGGGAGAAGGGGAGGGAGGGGAGAAGGGGGGGAGGGGGAGAAGGAAGGAAGGGGAGAAGGGGGAAGGGGAGAGGGGGAAGGGGAGAAGGGGAGAGGGGAGGAAGGGGAGAAGGGAGAAGGGGAGAAGGGGGGAAGGGGAGAAGAGGGAAGGGAAGGGGAGAAGGAGGAAGGGGCAGAAGGGAGGGAAGGGGAGAAGGGGGAAGGGGAGAAGGGAGAAGGGAGAAGGGAGGAAGGGGAGAAGGAGGAAGGGAGAAGGGGGGAAGGGGACGAAGGAGGAAGGGGCGAGAAGGGAGGAAGGGCAGAGGAAGGGAGGAGGGGAGAAGGAGGA
>NC_061856.1:3548271-3575771 GCF_019202785.1 Penaeus chinensis | reverse complement strand
CAATAAAATATAACGTTAACACTGGCTATAACTATGCTGTAGTTTGAGAACCACCGACTAAGAAACTGAAATTAACGCACATAATGATATCATTCTTCATAATAATAGTGATTGCGATGACAGTAAAACTAATTAAAGCCATGGATATAGTTGTATCATGTGTCATTGATAGTAATACATTACAAATCATAATGTGGTGTGGTAACGAAATTGAAACATGACTACTACTTCTAACATAATATATGATAAGAAATACTCAATAAATGATCTTCGGTTATCATTGGTTATCCTTATTAATAATATATTTGTGCAAGGTTCCGGTGAAGATCATTCAAGAGATACGGTTAAATGTACAAATATTGTTAATAATGATAATAACCAAAATGATAATGACAATGGTAGCAATGGTCTTCTAATTATCCAAATTATGGTTATGATTATGAAAATAAAACCACACATTTTCTACATTACTTTTAATATCCTTGGACTTTTTAGTGCCCTTCTTGCAAAAAAAAAAAAAAAAAAAAAAAAAAAAAAAAAAAAAAAAAAAAAAATATTGAAGAACAAATATGTTGACTCACTTTGTTGAAAATAAACAATTTAGAATGAACAAACGCCAGAAGAAAATACTAGATAATGTTATCCTAAAACATAGCATATAAGATTCAGCAAAAATCTTTCTTTTTAATAGCGCGGAGGTCAAAGTACACAATGTTCATATTACAGATTCATATACCTGTAAACAGACTGGAACGAGGGCGGTCTCAACTGACTTCACGATGCGTGTAAAATGAGATTGAAAAAAAACAACTTGTGTAAAGGTACAGGGCTGTAACTGAGGGGAAGAGAATTTCATATAACGCATCCTAAGGAAGGTTATTTGTGTTCTTAACTATCTGTAAAGGATAATACTCTGCTGCTATCAGACAGGGCCTTACAGAGACAAAAGGAAAACACACACACACACACACACACAAACACACACACACACATATATATATATATATTATATATATATATATGTTATATATTATATAGATGTTATATATTATATAATATATATATATTTCATATATTTATGTGTTATGTTATCGTCAAACGGGGTAAATAAAAACAAAATACACAAACTTTGATTTACTGATCAGTGTAACAACTATAGAACTTAATACTATACCTTATTTGGACAGGTACATAAAACCCTTTTAAATGGCACAAGAATCAATTTTTTATCCTTTGATGTTTACGTAATATTAAAGAAAACATACATTTTTTTTTACCCCCATTTTCGGGGTAATAAAAAACAAAATACACAAACTTTGATTTACTGATCAGTGTAACAACTGTAGAACTTAATACTATACTTTATTTGGACAGGTACATAAAACCCTTTTAAATGGCACAAGAATAATTTTTTTATCCTTTGATGTTTACGTAATATTAAAGAAAACATACATTTTTTTTTTACCCCCAGAGATGGGGTAAAAATGATCCATTTTCGGGGTAATAAAAAAACATAGCAAAATCTTACACACTAATGGAAATAAAACATCACTGATGGTTATCATAAATGAGCAACTGAATAGAGTTTTTCCTATATATAATGCAATGAGTATAGATGTGTAAGAAGTGGCACATCAAGAGTTTACTAAATTATATATATAATTTGCATAAACATTTTTCACATAATATATATCCGTATCCAAAATGGTTCACATTAATATCTAAAATTCACATCCACACTGTCATATCCAATATGCAGAATCTCAGAATCACAAGGAAAAGAAAATCTCTATGATTGTACTATTACGCGTAGAAAGTAAAGAAAAGTTTTAGTGCACATCTTTTTTGGGGGAGTGAAATCCGTACCTCGATGCAGCTTTGAACATTTCAAATACTTTGAGCTCTTCAGCGAAACAGAATAGTGGCTTTCCGCGTGATTTGTTCTCTACAATGGGTGTGGCTGGACCACCAAAGATATAGGACACAGGTACAATCTCACAATCAGACATGAGGGGCCAATCCCAACGCAAACACTTGGGGTCACTAGAAGGCACTGATCGTTTCAAGAACTTCATTTCAATTTCACTCATTTCACTGTCCTCTGTCTCCTTCAATATTTTCTCAACTCTTCCCCAATAATAACTGCATGGCTTGTCATAATACACTGCATAAAACATGTCCTTTTCAATGTCTTTCTTTTCAGGCAACATGGCCCTTAACTCTTTTCGTCGCAATGACCGACTGACTGTATTCTTTAGTCAGTCTTGGTTTTCATCATCAATGTCTGACAAATCACTAGAATCACTTTCAATTGGGCTTGGGCTATCTGTATCAGAGTCTTTGATCACTTCTGCCTGTTTTTTCTTTGCCGTATTTTTCTTGCTCTCCTTTTCCTTTTGTTGCTGTAAAAACTTCTCATCTGATATCACAGCCCCATGCATAGAGACTTTGTGTCGTTTCTGTAGCTGGGATGAAGTGCTTGGTCGACCTCTTGATTTAATAATCTTCTCAAAACTGGTCTCATCCTCTTTGCAAACAAGGCTGATTTCGAACCGCATTCCTGGAGGTGCATGCTTCTGTAAGGCTCTCACTAATTCCTGTGGGGATGCATGGTCGAGAGCAGAGGAGAGAGATGTGGTGCTCGAGGACGTGCCTGGTGATGTGAAGCTCAGGCTTCGTCGTGCATTTTGTTTCCCGTCTGTAGATACCAGTGGTGTAGCAGGTGTTATTCGTGTGCTAGATGTGCTTGGATGATGGTCATCTAGTGTAGTCAATGAGACCTCCAGGTTGGCATGTTCGGTGTGCTGGTCATCTCGTTGGTTTGTGAGAACTGGTGATCCGTCATCACTGATTGGCTTGCCAGCTGCAACCTAAGCATTGTAGCTTACTAGCTTAACTTTATCCAGACGTTCTGCTTTATACTTTGAACCATCCACTGGATAAATCCCTGTAGCACGGAAGCCAGCTTTAATGTTATTCTCATTAAGACCTTTCCGCCAGAATTTACTGATGAGGTTTCCGAATGCTGCTTTTCGCAGTGGTTCACGTGCACCTGTTTTGTGAACTTGTTCTGTTTGCTCTCTTTCATAGTAACTCTTCAATGCATTGAAGCATGAAACATCTAGAGGCTGTAGGACATCTGTGCAATGAGCAGGCAATTTCAGAAGTGTGATATTCTCTTTCATGGCCAGTTCTATTGTAAGAACTGACATGTGGGTAAGGTGTCCATCGAATATCAGTAACAAAGGGCGTATATGTTTAGTTTCATCAACAAACTTCTCAAACCAGTTATGAAATATTGAGGTTGTCATCCAGCCACTTTCACTGACTGAATAATATGTCTTTGGCAGCACTTCATCACCACGCCAGTTTTACATGATATTTTTACCTCTGAATACAATTAGTGGATCCAATGCTTCGCCATTGGCACAGCAAACTGCAAGGACAGTGGTGTTCTCTCTGTTGCTACCACAGGACACTCTTACAGTTTTGCACCCAACAGGTCCGATTGTTTTCCATCTTGATGGGTCTGATGGAAACCCACTCTCATCCAAGTTCCGGATGCTTTCAGGCCTATTTGCTATGCCCAGTTGGTTAACAGTTCTTTCAAGTAGTGAGTAGAATTCATAAATTACAAATGGATCTGACGTCACATTTTTTCGAGCAATTTGCATTAAGCCAGCTTTTTTCAGGCTTAATTTATGTCTCCTCATGAAGTTGTTGGCCCAGTCACCACCTGGTTTTTTATCGTCAAACACATGTCCTAGCTCATTTGCTTCAAGATAATAAAAAACAATCACCTTTAATTCTTCCAGTGTAGGCCCAAAACCAAGCCCCGCCATCTGTCTAATGCATGTGGCCAATTTCTCTTCTGTTGCAGCTGACAGTCTAGGTTTACGTCCTCTTTCCCCAAGTTGTACCAGTCCTTGGCTTTGTAGGCAGCGCTTGCGAAGCATTGAGACAGAGATGTGGTACTTTTTAGCTGTACTCCTCACAGAGGCACCATTCTTGACTTCCTCGATTGCGACCTGAATGGAGGCCTCTGTGTAGAGCTTAGGTTTGGGCATGTATGTCCTCGGCATCTTGACACTGTTGACAAAAGAAAGGACTGTCATTATATTGTGCTAATTCATGGCTTTAAAAACAAGTATTTATTTCACCATTATATAAGTGTCACTCTCAACAATGGGGTAATAAAAAACAGGTGTGGGGTAAAAAAAAGTTACTGTTTTTTATTTTTATTACCCCATAGAGTTGGCTGGATATTCTCTTCTATGCAGCTTTATTGGCCATGCCTCTCACAAGTTCTTCTCTGAAAATGAATTCCATAACATGCATAACATTAATGCCCCAGTGAAATTATTAAAACATGCAAAAAAGTTAAAGCTGGCTTAAAACAACAAAATTTCGTAAGAGCATTGGCATTTCTCCATAAAGAGTTGTAAGGAAAGGTCATTGATATATTATGTGGCGCACACCTTGGAATGTCTTTTGACGACATGAAGAAAATCCTCCTCCTTTTTTTCTTTATTCTAGGAAGGTGGTTACTTTTTACCCCAAATACCCCTATGTTTTTTTTTTTTTTTTACCCCGTTTGACGTGTATATATTATATGGATATTATATATATATATATATATATATATATATATATATATATATATATATGTATTTACACACACAGGATTGTGTATATATATGTGTGTGTGTGTGTGTGTGTGTGAGAGAGAGAGAGAGAGAGAGAGAGAGAGAGAGAGAGAGAGAGAGAGAGAAAGAGTGAGTGTCTATCATTTTTTCAGATTCAGATACTATTATTCATGGATAGTGTAATACTATGGAAACACTCGATTTTACTGATATGTGAAAGATAATTTTATGTAGGTCCTGTAGGTGAGATAAAATTCAGTATGATTCGACGTCATAGTCTTCATATAGCTCCATACCCCCCTAGCAAGTACCCCTTAGCTTCCCTGAGGGACATGCCCCCCCCCAGATGGAAACCTTGTTCTGTGACAATAACGCACCAATATGATAAAAGTTAAACATTCGAAACTTTGCATTAACAGGAATATTGAATAAAAGATTGCCCTCCAAATAAGAATCATGCACTTTAAGTACTCTGTCTCGGTATACAAGTCAATAAATTATCATGGATTTAAAAATGCTTTAGGGTCTGAGCATGCTTTGACCTCTTATTAATTTTTCTTCAAGAAACTTTTGGTCGCTTTCATAACAAACCGCTGCTTAAGGATAAACTCGTTGGCTATGCTAACAGTAGCTTTTAGGGTAAAAGGTACCCAATAAAGTTCTACGACTCCTGGTATGCAGTCTTCATAATATATTGCATCACGGCTGATACGTTAACTGCCCACTTTCCTACCCTTCAACTTCAAAGTATCTCTGAGATAGTAAAGTGCAAAGAAAAATACAGTACACACACACACACACACACACACACACACACACACACACACACACACACACACACACACATATATAAACAGGGTAAGAATTCGATATAAAGATAGAGAGGTTAGAATGCCTGTGGTTAATCGAACGGCTACAGAAAGTAAAAACAAAAAATAACAAACAACCAAGGAGAAAAAAAAATAAAAATAAAAGTTAATCTCTCAGTGTGAATTTTAGACATATAACATGTAGCGGAATCTAACTAAATAATATTTTGAAAATTAATGCAACAGACCTTTAAAAGCAAATGGGATCTGGGAAATTCAATTACTAAGTATTCCATGAAGTCTGTAACGAATAACTAAGGTCTATTATATGACTTTTCTGCAGTCTTTATAAATACATGAATCATAGATTAGCTAAAAACTATACTGTACGTAGAAATGAACAAACCTTTCCATCATTTAATCTTTCCATTCCCTTGTCTTGGCTCTGAGATCATACATGATAAAAGCACTTAAGGAAATGCTTTGATATTCAAGACTGCTTCTTAAAACGTCCCGCAAGGGCACAGGCTTACTTAATGCAATTTTTGAAGCAGGTTTTAAGAACTCTTGTAAACTCATTTGGTCTAAACGTTCTGTATGTACTCCAAGACACACGCAGATTTATGTGCGATAATGCACAGAGCAAATTTTTATTTGTTAAACTCTTAATTAATTAATAATTTCTGTTTGTTTCTATTCTCTCTCTCTCTCTCTCTCTCTCTTTCTTTCTGGAAAACATCCACGTTGGTTCTTGAATTGTGAATAATATAAGATCTGACTTGTTATTTAAAATGCAAACTTAGCATTTTCTTTTTTATCATGTTTTTTTTTTTTTTCTTATAAGTCTGACCTTTCTTCCCGTTATGATGTATATATTTCTAAATGACGATTTATATTTTCATTTTCATTCCGGATACAGGACACACACACACACACACACACACATATGTGTGTGTTGGTATTTGCATGTATATATAAATATATATAATTATACATATATATTATTCATATATATATTATATATGATATATATATATATATTTATATATATATATATATATATACGTCTACATATTTACATTATGTTTTACTAACTTTTGCTTATACAGGAAGCTGTAACCTCCGCGGCACACGGCTGGAAAACATTTTACTGTGGCCGTGTCTAATCTGCATTCCAAAATATTTACAGCAAAGTCCAAATGACGAATAATAGGAATTATTACAGGCTGGTTTTGATGGTGTGACGATGGTAATTCCGATATGTGATTAACTAATCAGAGATCCACACCTTCATATATATCTCGTGTGTGTATAGATACCTGTGTGTGTGTATTTTATACACAAATACACACACACACACACACACACACACTCACACACACATGTATATATATATACATATTTATATATATATTCATATAAATATATATATACATATATATATATATATATATGTGTATATATATACATATATATATTCATATACAAATGTAAAGAAGTAGATATATAGACATATTTGTTTATCTTTGTATGTATATATCTAGCATTGCGTGCAAATTACATCAGGGAATCAGCAAGCGTGTTCTTGTTCAAAAGAGAAAATTGGCCCAATAAAAGGATTTAGCCGAAATTAGAGGCTTAGAACAGTAAATAAACAGCTAGCAAGAGGCTGTGAGTCGCCAATTAAAGCTCATTAATAATTCCAGGAAATGTTTGAATTTTACGAGGGAAAGAGGGTCAAAATGAACAATAAGCTATAACAATGTGTCAGATATCAAGGACGTTTAGATTAATTACAACAGAAGACATAACAAAGGCAACCCATAATGATGTGGTTAATGCACTTCAAGGGCGAAGCATAATGGGTATAATTGTGGTCTAAATTAACTTTCTTGATTTTTTATTTCTAAACCAACCACAATGTGCCCGCTTCTTCTCTCTCTAAAAAAAAAAAAAAAAACTTCCTTTTTTCGTTTGATGCAACCGAATATACAGTCTACAATTCGCTGACATTTTTCTTCACAACCCTACCCTGCTAGCAATCATGTTGGTATCATATCCTCATTTATCGACCGCTAGGTATTTATATATCATTCACATTATGTTAGGTCTTGATGTTTACAACAGGATCCACGCAGTTGCACACCCTTCATTTCTCGTTCCAACATACCTCTCTGTGTTAAAAAAAAAACTCTACAAAACTAACTGTAAATAATACATTGTGCTATTAACTCGGCACCCACCTTGTGTTAGTATAATCATGTTTTACTAACTTTTGCTGATACAAGAATACGTAACCTCCGCGTCACACGACAGGAATGCAGTTAACTGTGGTCGTATCAACTTTGCCTTGCGAAATATTTACTCCAGTTCCTTCTTCTTGCATTCAGAGGATTTGGATTCGTCCTTTGCTTCTGTCAGCTTACGATTTCTAGCTCTGTAGGGCTTGTCAATGTCCGAACTTATAATGGCTGTTGTTTACCGGGATTTTCTTTGATATTGGTGGGGAGCTTTACTCCTTTTATCGTTGAACGCCACATTTCCGCCTTGATCGGAGACCGTATGTGTGCGTGCGTGCGTGTGTGTGTGTGTGTGTGTGTGTGTGTGTGTGTGTGTCTGTGACATGCAATATACATATTTATAAGAATATTGTCACAGACCTTATTTACTGTATCACTGCGCAAAAAAAAAAAAAAAAAAAAAGCTAACACGACGTTATTCTTCAACATTTTTTCTCTTATTCGAGAACAATACAAACAGAAGTACATTTATGATCAAGCCAGCGCTTGCCATTATCCTTTGGGTCTGAAGCACATAAAGTGTTTGCAGTTGAATAGACAGGGAATATGAAGCGCCATGCTTGTTCGCCGTATACGAAGCGGAAAAGAAGAAGGGAAAAAGACAAGCGAAGAGGAAAAGAACAGACATGATAAAAAAAAATTCCGAATATTACGTGACGATAATTCCACAATTTGCTGTTGTCGGAGGACTCGGTGTAAAAAAAAAAAAAAAAAAAAAAAAAAAAAAAAAAAAAAAAAAAAAAAAAAAAAACTCTTATTGTTCTTATTATGCACTGTAATACTTTTTAATATTTCGCTTCCCGTTGCAGCTGGCGCCGGTTGTCTCCTAAACTCCTTTTTATCTCCTGTTTTCAGTTATAATCAACAGGCCATGTGCAACGCGCGGCTCAGGCCATTCGGGGAGCAATAAGCAAAATGCTGGAACTTTCTACGGCCAAAGGCTTATCAACAATGTCTGAAGTTTGTATTTAATTTGCGAAGTCGGGGAAATATGTACATTAGGGCACTTTAGTGAGGGATTCGTAGCTTTGTACTGTGCTCGATGGGGGGTGCCAGAATTGAAAGTGAATAAGATAAAGGAAAACAATAAAATAGGCAAAATGGAGAGAGACAGAGACAATGATAAGATATAAAATAAATTTACACTGAAATTAAACAACTTTGCAATACAGCTCTTGAGGTTAACACCCTCAGAAAAGTCATCTATGCTTCCATTACACTTATCGACCATCTCCCTCACTCGGTATCTCTCTTCAACCTCTTGGTGACATATCAATTTCCCAGCAGTTCGTTTACCTTTCGCTCCCACCTGGCGCTTCAAACAGTGCGCAATATTTCTCAGACGTAATGTTGATCCCGAGAATAAGAGGGATTTGGAAACGAAACAAAACCCCACGGAACTTTCGACACTGATGGAAGCGGTAATAAATACACGAACTGTTATAAACCTTTCAAAGATTAGTTCAGCGATTAATTACAGTATCAATTGCAACTTCGTCTTTGATTCTCGGGAGAGCTTTGAAACAATTAACGTTCGACTCCCTCACAAACCATGAGTGCGACTTCACTCGTTTTATAATAAATATCGAAGGTAAAATAAATGACAGACGTGCTGGTGTTTATCCAATTAGTAGCTGTAAAATCACATTATATGTGGCAGATTTTCATTACAAAGGATAAATTAAAGAGATCAAAATCATCTTGAGAATGTATAACGATAGATGCAAATAATAAAGCATAAAGATTCAAGGCCTAATTAAACATATTACTTACAAACCCATACTACATGTCTGATCCCTTTAAGTAAACAGATTCACAAACATCTATATATAGGCATGCGCATACATATGTGTATGTGTGTGTGCGCGCGCGCGCGCTCACGCCATCAAGTGCACATAATATAATACCAACCAACAAAACAAAGCGCACAGAAAAAGCTACATGCCTCTTATCCGCCCCATCTCCCTCATTACTGCAACCTGATTTCGGCTCGCCTTTCAGGGTAATTTACCCCAAGTACTCTAACGAGCCTAACGGACCCTAACGCCCAACGAGACGACGGTGTAATTCTTTGAGCTCGAAGCCGCAGGTGCGGGCACTGATGAAGGCTGTAAATAAAGAGTTACAGGCTGGTTATAGAGATTTCGGGGCAGCAGCTGGTGATTGTTATGGTAGTGGGGGGCGGGGCCTTCGAGAGGTAGATGTGATGTTGGTGATTTTATGCTTGTGATTTTGGTAAAACGGTAATAGGAACGGGAAGGTGGCAAGGAAAGGAAAAGCGTTGAGTGATGTGTTTTCGTGGAATTAAAAGAGGATTTGGATATGCAGAATAGTGGTGCAGGTATTGATTTTGATCTTCATGCATATATATATATATATATATATATATATATATATATATACAGAATATATACATATGTATATATACATATATATACAAATATTTGTATAACTATATATTATATATATAACATTGTATCACACACATATTCTAAACATGTTTGTGCGCTTGGAGTACATCGTCACACACACACACGCACACGCACACGCACGCACATACACGCACACGCACACACATACGCATAGAGGTACTAGATTTTTCGAAAGAACCGCGTGGTAAGGCAATGTGGCTGATATTCTAAGCTGCTCGTTAGTTCTTGTTATAGGTGTTTCCATTGGAAATCTCCTTTGGAGTACTTTCTTATATCTTTGAAAATTGCTTATTAGTTCTCAAATATATTCATATCACTCTTGCACTGACAGCCTATTGAAAACTTAACTAGTCTTTCTGCGAACAGCTTTTGATAATTTATAATGGTGACACAGAGCTAAAATAATGGTTTTTGATTAGCTAACTAGCCTAGAGGTCCCCCGCCGGTGGGTATATGCTTATTTGCAAAGTGTTGCTATTAAGAATATCTTATAAAGCACTGCCTTTAAGGAATATTGAATTATATCTAGGTAAATAACACGCACAGATTGATGAAATTATTTTCCTTAGTCCAGACATATTAAGTTACACAAATGTAAAATATATACAATATGTCAGGGGCATAGGTACAGGATGTTTGTGAAAGTAAAAAAGCTCTGAAATCACTGTGTTAGAGCATCGAACAAGCAAAATCTCAGGCGTAGGTTCATGGCTTTGAATCTCAATGGTGGCGGTGTGCAAAATGCCTGCCATACTAGTTCAAATCTATCTGATAACGGCCGATGCCAGTTGATGCCACTGGCATCGTTATTTAGATAGTGAATCAAAATAAAACTAATAACCGCCAGGTTTGTGGAGTAAACAACCTGAGTGGCAATTACGTCAGTGCCTGGTAAGTAACTTACGCAATAGCCAGGTAAGTAATGTACGTATTTGCCAGGTAAGTAAAGTACCTACGTGCTACGTAAGTAAGGTACGTAAACTTCGGATGAGTAAGGTAAGTGACATTCTGATAAGGTGAGCACTAAATTGATAGTGTAAGAGTGCTTGCTAAGTGGTCACCAGGCAAGTAACGTGAGCGGTTGGTAAGAAGAGTTGTGCAAATAAGTGCTAGTTGCTAACTTCAAAGAGATTTAGCAAAGTACTCTGGGTAGGTACCCTGTACTTATATCTGAATACACACATGCATATATCTACATATATGTGTGTATATACTATGCGTATGTGTATATATATATATGCAGTAGATACACACCACATGAAAACTCCAGGTAAGTATAGTACTTATAAGTTAGGTAAGTGAAGTGAATGTAAAAAAAAAAGTAAAGTGAATCCAGGTAAGTAAAGAAAGTGAGTACCATGCATGGAAGGTAAGATAATGCCAAGAGAGTACAGATAGGGGAGGGCACACCGGGAAAGGTGAGCGTAAGGCAAGTAACATGGACAAGAAAATGTAAATTAGGTAGGGAACAGAAGAGCACTAGGTAGAAAAGGCAAGCCAGTGCCAGGTAAGTAGGCCAAAAGAGCGCCAGGTAAGTAAGGCAAGTGAGTGCCAGGTAAGTAGGCCAAAAGAGCGCCAGGTAAGTAAGGCAAGTGAATGCCAGGTAAGTAGGCCAAAAGAGCGCCAGGTAAGTAAGGCAAGTGAGTGCCAGGTAGGTAGTGGAAGTGAGTGATAAGTAAATCAAGTAAGTTGCCAATAAGTGTGAGGGATAAGAGAGGGCTAGGTGATAAAAGTAAATACTCAACAGGTAAGTAAGAGAAGGCAAGTGGTTGACATGTAAGTAATGGGAGAATCACGGTAAGTAAGGTAGGTAACAAAAGTGATCGGCAGGTTAGACAAAAGTGAATTCCAAGTACGGCAAGTTAAAGTAACTAGGCGCTAGTTAAGTAGGGCAAACTAGCTCTGATGAGCACTGCTAGATAAATTAAAGAATGCGAAAGCACAGTGCACACTGAGCGGCAGGTGACTAGCAACTTGCCAAGCAAGCAAATGAAGTAAGACCCAACATTAAAGCTAAGTGACCCAGAAGCAGAATGCAGCATCACAGCTCCTATTCTGGGGTGCTTCAAATAACTATTTATTATTTGACAGGTAACGGTGATTAACGTTAAAACAAACACTACTACATGTGACACGTCGCGCTACCATTTACAGTACCAGGGTTCTTTTGGGTAAAATTTTCTCCACTTTCTCCCTTTGCAATACACTCACTCTTGTCACTGACTTTAAAACCTTTCTCTACGCCTGCATGAAGTCATTACCCTTCTTTCTTCATTCGCAGATAACCCGAGAGTTAGAGCGTTTTCTTTGAAAACTAAATTTTTGAGGCGTATAGATTATACTATAGGGTCATAGTATTTTCATATCACAGTATTACGTGTACTACAATGCAAACATTAAAATTGTGTTAACTGTAGTTTGTAAATATCGCTTTTTGTTCGCTTGGGCCTCTAATACTTTCTAGAAGAACAGTTAAGTTCCT
The DNA here is from genome assembly GCF_019202785.1 of Penaeus chinensis. Lineage (NCBI taxonomy): Eukaryota > Metazoa > Arthropoda > Malacostraca > Decapoda > Penaeidae > Penaeus > Penaeus chinensis. The sequence continues at coordinate 3,563,102 of NC_061856.1, read as the reverse complement.
ATACTCGGTCTCGGAGAGACGAGGATTGGATTGTGGGTGTTGGTACCTAAGTATTATTTTCTCAATAGCATCCGTATCTCCTGGAGTGCCCTGTGTAGAGACGGCGAAAGGGGTTCGTAACAGTTTAACAGTTAATCTAAATGAATGTTATGAAATATGAATGAAAATTGAAATTTGCGAAAGGAGTTGAATGTAGACAGGTTGGGAACTACTGATTTAATCATTTAACGGTTTTGTTATAAGTGTAAATAAATATTAATATAGTTTAATACTGTTCGAATCTTCCAGAAATATTTTCCCTGTATGTCTGTGAATTTGAAAAAAAAAAAAAATACATATTAAATAAACATTTTAGTGGTTGATAAATAATGTACATAAGCAATTAGTGTGCCGGTTATATTTAGTATATACTGAGCATAACCTGTCGTAAATATGCAGTGTGCAAGATGTGAAGATCTGGCTTGATTAGAGCAATCTACCTGGTGAATTAGAAGGGGTGGGATCTATCTAATAGTAGATATGATCATCAGCCTGATACATGAATCGTAGAAAATAAAAATCATAACCCGTTACGTGCGATGTTACCCACTGATAGCTCATGAATATTAGTAATCGATGTCCAAGTGTTTAGTCAACAAAGATTTGATAGTGTATAGGTAAAAAAAAAATATAATAAATGGAAAGACCACCATCTTAGTTATTTACATCTTTATGAGAAACCGCCAATAGTTCATATATCTGTGGTAGAAATAATTGTTTTCTTTATATAAAAATCATCATTGCATATTCAGTGCGTTCCTAACATTCCGAAAGCACAACATACAGCCCACTACTCTACCCGCTCAGACCTGGTTACTAATCACCTTTTTGTAGTCCTAGCTAGATATTCACATATTTCATATGAAACCTTCAATGCAGCTTGAATATAATGATGTTTCAGCAAGTCCCGCTGATTTGACTCACTGAGTATGGTCACTGTGGGTTGTATCAGAGAGATATTGTTTTTTTGCTTTTGTTTTTGGCCCACCCATTCAAGTAGCCTGTGTACACGTGTGTGTTTTTTTTTTTTTTTTTTTTTGTGCATTCAACAGTCTTTACTAAACACCCAACAATAAAGTACCTCTTCTTATTCTGATGCTGTTGTTTACATCAGCTATTAGATATTATTTATGATAAAACATGGCTTGTTGTTAGGCAGTCTACCAAACACATCAAACCTTTTTGAATAATTTACGAGGTAAAGACAGACCGTAACCTTTTTAATAATGATAGTGTGGATCCTTTGTTGAGTAGAGTTCACTCTATGTATGAGATCAATGATGATGAATATAAAGCTAACTTCAAAGAGATTTAGCAAAGTACTCTGGGTAAGTACACTATACTTATATCTGAATATACACACATGCATATATCTACATATATTTGTGTATATACTATGCGTATGTGTGTGTATATATATATATATATATATATATATATATGTGTGTGTGTGTGTGTATGCAGTAGATATATCTTATTTATGCGATATACATAAAATGTGTGTATATATATATATATATATATATATATATAGATGTGTGTGTGTGCATATATATATATATACACTAGTTATTATTCATACTTTATACATAAAATATATGTTTATTTGTGTATGTGTGTTTATATTTGTGTGTGTGGATGTATGTATGTATGTATGAGTGTATGCCTGTATATACATATATACATACATATATATGTTATCTAATTATGGTATATATACATACATATATAATTACACACAAATTTATATGTATATGTTTATGTATGTAATGATATCTAGATATGCTTAAACTATGTATGTTTATGTTTATATAAATCTGTATTTTTATATGGTAGTTATGATAATAAAAATGGTAAAATAATAAAGGAATCAATAATGACAACAGTAATTATTATACTAACTGTAGAATAGTCATGATTTTAGAGAAAAAAAAAACATGTAGCATATCTTTATATTTATTTATTTTAAGAAATAATGACAGATCCTATGGCAATGCAATAAGTTTCCTTTTGACATATTTGTATTTATATTTTTACTCATACTGACGAGCATCTTGCAGACTTTCACTTAACAATAAAGTGCAGCCAGACATAATTATTATATCATGACCACCTGCTTTCGTACACAGGTTTTGGTAACAGTATGTAACATAACATGTATACAGTACTGAAGTGACGAAACAACAAAAGAGGAACATTACAATGGTCGTCACAGTGTAAAAGGTATATAGATTTTATATTTGCCCTTCTAGTGCTGAGGGATGTACTGTGGGGGGGGGGGGGTACCTATGCTGGTTGTTGAGGCTGGAATAATAGCTTTTTGATAGGGTTCCCCTCAGAGTGGCTTTTATTTCGCCCCTAAAATGGAAACATTGATTGTCGATGTCACCTACATATGATGAAAGAGGAACACAACATTCTGGGGGCGCGTACATCAAATGATCTTTATTTTTGTTTAGTTTTTCTTTTCCCTGTAATAATTTTTTTTTTTTTTTTTTTTCCCTTATACACTTTCGTGTATAAAGAGCCAATCATAGTACTATCTATAATAAAGTTATCTATAATATGTATAGACATATATGTATATATATATTATACATACATTCATATATATAAATATATATTAATAAATTTATATATATATAAATATATTTATATCTATCTATCTATCTATATATATACATACACAGACACACGCATACATACACACACTCAAATTTGTATGTGTATATACACGATTTTATATATTTGTATAAATGCACTGTGTGTAATTATATGCATACATATATGTATATATATGTGTGTATGTATGTATATTGAAATATATATATATATACTTATATAATATATATATACTTATTTATATGTATATAAATATTCATATATAACTATGTGTGTTCACATATATTGCGTATGAGGGAACAGTGAAGAATGACAATATACAAATTGCAGAACTATCAAAGACTGTTCCCAGGAAATCGCACCATCATAGGAAACGCAAAGCCATAATTTAGGAGTAAGCGCAGCCACGAAAAGTCTCATAGGAAAAGGATTTAAGCAACGCCAGAAATAACATGGTATAGGCAGAACACGGTTAAACTATAAATAAGAGAACGCGCGCTTTATCGCTGCACCACGGTGGCCGTCGTATGTAAGCACGTGTAGATAGATAAATTATAGAAGCATGTATAGTATGTATATGTATATATATACATATACACGTACGTACACACGCATATCTATATCTACCCATCTATATATATGTATATATATTATATATTTATATTTATATTCATATATGTATATACGAATGTGTATATATTTATGAATGCACACACACACACACACACACACACACACAGAGAGAGGGGGGGGAGGGGGGCAAAGAACGTGCGAGAAAGAGAAAAAAGACGAGAGGCGGCAATTCCTCCCCGGACGCTGTGAAGATAAGGGAAGTTTAGGTATAAGTCACAACGCCTGGGCTTCATATACACACAGGGAATGTGAGAAGGTCGGCAGTACAATGGGCAAAGGTGCGAACAAAAGGCAGCGTCATCTTTGCCTTCAAGTGGATGGAAAAGGAAAGTACAAAGCCTCACGGAATTTGGGAAAGGGGCCGCATTGTTTCTAGTACTGTTGCTGCCGGTATTACTGGCTTTAAAAAAAAAAAAATCTCGTTTGCATTTGCTCTAATTGAATTCTTATAATATCGCTATTTATATGAGAAGCGGTATTAATAGTTGGAATATTTGTACTAATAGTATAATCATTATAAATATTACATTTCTTATAATCATTCTTATTTGATCCATTCTTTCCTTGTTACTTTTGGTTTTATCCTTATTAGCATCTTTGTCATTACCATTATCATCAATTGGGGTATCTCTATCACACACACACACACACTAAAACGGTAAAAGATAAACCCTGCTTTTCTCATGGTCTTTCATGTCATATTCAGTTGCAAATATGCGTAGAAAGACCGGCATGAGCACAGAATCAGCACGCGTTGTATTGTGGTGTTGACAAAATATGCGCAGGACTGTGTGAGCGGTTATAGAAAAAGCTCCAAATCGCTTTAGAGAAAAGCAGCACAAGTCTAGTCCAATATTGGAAAGGAATTCCCGAAAAGATTCAATATCCACCGAGTTTGTCATATACCAATTCTATTCACAAGAGATAACTTTTAGTCAGTGGAAGCAAAAGTTCATTCGACCTAGTCTTGTATGCAGACCAACACACACACACGTGTGTATGTGTGCATATATGAATATGTGTACACATAAATACACACACAGGAGGGTGTATGTCCATATGTGTTTATGTATATTTATATATATATACATATTTATATCTGTATATATATACACATATATTTATATCTGTATATATACACATATTTATATCTGTATATATACATATATGTATATATGTATGTGTATATATGTGTGTTTAATATATACACCGAACAGTGTTATAGAAAGTCTATCTAATAGTCTATTTATATAAGTGTCTTTTCATATTTACACCCAATTTTTCATATGAGCAAATGTAAGAGCTGTACCAAAGGGTGATATTTTTACAAACAAAAAGTAAACATCTGGTGTTCGCCATTCCGCTTTTTTTATTAGGTGTCGCTGCATGACAAATTAGCTGTCATGTCAGTTAGTGTTATTTTCCATGTTAATTTCTGTGCAACCCTCTCGGATGTATAATGAAGTTCAAGTGTTAACATGGCTTTCTTTAAAATTATATATATTTGTTCTTTAATCCATTGCCGCCGAGGAAAATGGATAGAAAATGGGGAAAATGCTTTGCTTATTGTTTATATTTTTGTGTAATGTGTCAGCACATAGATGGCTCTGCTAGTGCTTAGCCACAAAGGAGTCAATTAGTAAATCTTGAGACCTTACCTGATTTCAACTTTCCTTGAATTGGCGGGAAAAACGTATTTTTACTAGTGCTATAAATATCGATGGTGTTATTTTTATTATAAACATTATTATTATAATGTTATAAACATTTGTAACAGGAAAATAAGATACCATAAAATATTTTCGTAAATCAATGAAAAGGGTGAACGGGCGAGACAGGCAGTACTCATAACTGGCTCATTGGTGACTTAGTACAAGTGTAGCCATCTGTGTGTAAAAACAATTAAACAAGTAAAATCACAGTGGGCATGGCATGTACGTACATGCCATGCCCGTCAGCATTGGGTTAATATTAGAGTCTGTTAATTAAGAGGAAAGTAATACGGGTTTATAATTCCAATCATTTGTATTCCCTCGCCCTGTCGTCAAAGCAGCTCCAAACGCCATGGTTCGATCTCACCATTACTTATTCACAGTCGTTATGAAGAGCGACGATAGCTCCTCGCAAACGTCTCCAAGATGTATAAGGTGCATAGACCATCCCCAATCCAAACTGATTTAGAAGCATCCGCTTGAAGCATTTACAAGTCTATCAGAAGCACTTACATCTCACTTTGAAGCATTACAGACCCAATTTATGTAAACCAGAGGTCATGTAATACTGTATTTCGCTTTACATAATACCCATGAATACTGATAACAGTTTAATCATTTGATTTATTGAACGGGTATTGGATATGATGATAAGTATTGTATTGTTATTATTCGTCAATTAAGTCACGGTGTGAGTAAAATAATGCAAAATAATTATTTTATATTTTAGATGAAAAATAATCAAAATTATGAGAATGCATGGTCATCGAAATGCAGGCTTAAATATATCTGATTCATTAGTGTCGTCCCTCGAATATTGTAATAAAGTTGTCATTTGCCAACATTAACCATATGAAGGACTAATAAAATGCCTACAACAGACTTGAATTCAGCTCCTCTTTGACTACAAGTAAAGGTAACAAAAGTTGTTTTTTTTTCTGACTGTACACACACATATATTTGCGTACATATATATGTATATATAAGTATATATATGCATATCTATACATATGTATATATAAGTATATATATGCATATTTATACATATGTATATATAAATATATACACACACACACACACACATATATATATATATATATATATATATATATATATATATATATGTATTATATATATATATATATCAATTAATATGAACACATACATTGATACACATGTTACAGGTAAGGATTTGACCACTGACTGCCTTGTGGGATCTCCATTACTATTAATGTCATAGTTGGTTTACATTTCTCTTTATACTTCCTACAACTTTGTTCATTACGTCTATTTCTATATGATAACATCGTATACAGAACTAGATGAATGAATGAAATTGAACTTTGGTCTGCATTCTGGAAATAACCATAATCGGTAAGGTTGATCATCCGAAGCGCCCAAATTGCAAATTTCCAAGTTACGAGCCAAGTCATGCAAAACTGAAGTCTTATATCATGCCCCGCGGATGGAATAAAAGGAAAGAAGAGTCGGGAAGAATGCCTTTCTTTCACAGCCTTTCTCACTTATTATATTTATGCTGTGATTGTTAATATGATATTTATTGTTATTTATATTCACTTATAAGACTTTTATTGATTGATTTCTAAGGATTTCCATATATGGACATTACAATCCAACAATGTATTCGCCGCTAATGACCTTAACAGTTGACGCGGCAGATAATTTTAAATGATCAATCACTCAATCCACTTAACGCTGAACAACATTGTATGTTCACTTCCATAATAGGAAGAAAACCACTGGCCACAGCAATAGTAGGGGATTTTATATATATATATATATATATATATATATATATATATTTTTTTTTTTTTTTTTTTTTTTTTTTTTTACCTTTATCTGTGTATAACTGATAAAAAGCTGATGTTATTAGTGAGGATAATCGAAGACAGGAAGGGTTCCTAAGTACATCTGGAGGACAGAAGAGGCCATCTCATAACGAGGGTAATGATCAAGAGGAATGCAGAGTCCGAACATCAGATAGCAAGAAGATAGAGAGCGAAAAGTAAACTTATTAAAAGTCTTAAATTATATGATTTCCAACGCAGCGAACTTGTAATATTACATTTTCCTCCTTTTCCAAGCCTTATGTTACCGGTTAGCCAGCTGCTGCAGTTTTGTTAAATCTTCATTTGAATTTTCCTAGAGCTTTCTGTTTACAATAGAATCTGTTAACAAAAGGATTATTGGCGCACACGTGACGTTAATGACTACAGGGAAGATACACCGTTAGTAACAGTAAAGTCATCGGCTAAACTGCCATCTTCTAAATGGAGTTAATTTACCATTCTCTGGTAAGAAATGAAGGCGAATGAAGTCAATTATATCTGCGTAATGGCAAATATTTAATGCACAAATATAGATACAAGTGTGTAAATCTATTTCATTCCATTATAGAATATTAGTCTTTTCCAATTTATGTTTAAGAGTTTCTAAGTCAAACTACTCTTAACTGAGTGGATATCTCTTCCAAACGTAAACCAGAGCCCAGTGCCTATTTGTATGTTCGATCAATGCACTGCAAGGCGAGCTAATAAGAACTGCAATGTATGTTTGAGCGTGCTACTGATACACACGTGTGTATATATATATATATATATATATATATATATATATATATATATATATATACATATGTTATACACATACACGTATATATATGTGTGTGTGTGTGTGTAGTGTATAAACATACATATATGTGTGTGTATATATATATATACATATTTAGAGAGAGAGAGAGAGAGAGTTGTGTTTCTACACATGCATAAACGTATGGGTACCAATATATCCGCAAATCTGTTAAAAAAGAATTAAATTATCGTTTAAGTTAAATAATCATCGAATCCTGATATATATGTGTGTGTGTGTATGTGTATCCTTTGAAAACCTCTCCCTATTAAAATGATTAATTATGGCTCTGTATGTATGCATGTGTGTGTGTGTGTGTGTAGATAGATAGATGAATAGATATATACATATACAGAAAGAGATAATGTGTGAGTATACAGACAGTCTAAGAGAGAAGGAGTTAAATAAATATGCCTGTGAGAAAATACTACACAAGCAGACATGCATATGAACAAATTTTAAAACTGGATTTTCAGCCTATTACTTTTTCGTTTAAAATCCATCACAGAATTATAAATTCCGCTGCCGTTACCCCCCCTCCCCCCTCCCCACTCCTTCCTCGCCTTTGGTCACTTATATATGTGAACTTTTAAATGTTTAAGCTACCGGTGCTTCCTGAAAGTGGAGGTGCAGGGTAACAACAGATAACGATTAAAAAGCCGAATTACCGATTAAATAACATGACATAACTAAGCTCAATTTGGTTAATATTTCGGAATTAGATATACAAATTAACCCAATCGGCACGGGTAGCAAGAGTACATGCCATGCCCACTGCAATCTAGTTTTTTAAATTGTATTTACACGTTTACACAAGTGCTAAATCACCAAGGAGTCGGTTATTAGTCCTACCAGCTGAGCACCTATGGATCCATCTGTATGTAACAAAATTCACAATAAACTACAGGGGACAGACATAAATCCGTGGTGGTTGGGTTAACTGGATTCCCCTGTTCCAATGGATAGTTCTGGCAGTTCCTCGAAAAAAATATGGAGAGTGTAGCGGATTTTCGAAGAATATCCTGTTTTACGTATGTTTTCCCGAAATTTTAACCCTCACTAAGCTGAATAGGTATGTGACCCTATTCACTCCATAAACTGATAAGGGAATATAAACCTATAGTGCAGGGAAATAAATATGCGTGTGTGTTTCTGTGTGCATATAGATATGAATGTATATATAAATAAGTATGTGTATATACACATGCATATATATATATATATATATATATATATATATATATATATATATATGTGTGTGTGTGTGTGTGTGTGTGTGTGTGTACATACATATATAACAAAAATAAATATCAAGCTACAATATTAAACTAAAAAGCAAAACATTCCAGTCACTGAGCATTTACTGCTGGGTATATAGTTTTTTTTTTTTTTTTCTAATGAAAGAGAGACTCCGAAATTGAATATGAGACAAATGACTCATTCAAACTTACTTCCCTCACTGACGAGGTTATGTGTATCAATCGCTGCCTTCCCAACCGGGACCCACGAAACTGTTTCCTGAAACTTTTTCCATCCACATAAAACACACATTTACTACACATGGCGCCCTGGGGAAGCCCGTCCAGAGAGCCTTGCGCCCGAAAGTTAAGCCTCGATTATAATGGTACTATTTTTTTATTCATTTCAGAGAGTATCTGTGAAACGGTACTTTCGGGATTTGTAATGTATGAACATATATATATTGGTACATATTTCTATACACACATATATAGTTAGATAGATAAATACATAAACATATACATATCTATACATATGTATATACATACACACATATATATATATATATATATATATATATATATATGTGTGTGTGTGTGTGTGTAATATTTGCACACAAACACACATACACACACATTCGCTCTCTCACACACACACACACACACACACACACACACACACACACACACACACACACACACACACATATAAATAAATGTAAATGTTTTATCCATCTGGGTATATATCTATATTTTTTCTATCTATCTACCTATATATATGCATATGTATACAATTATGTATTGTGTATGCATGAACACAAACAAAGTAAACCTGTACACAAAGGAAGGAAGCCACACTCAGAAATAAATTATATCGTAACGTTTCGAACTCTTCAAGAGATCCTCATCAAACGAATAAATAACCGATGTGGATACACAGATAGAAGATTATATAGCGATAGAGAGACCATAAGAACAAGAAATGTGTCTGGTCTCAGGAGGAGGGTCAAGGTCAAAGAGCCCAGGAAAGGCTTACTTACTAATGACGAAGTAAGGTCATTCCCCCACTGAAGTTGAAATTAGGTCTTCTGGCACTATTTTCCCCTAAGAAATCGCGGATTTATTTAGCAATTTAGCATCTTCACTGTAAAAATGGTTACCATCGTGTGAACGACTGAAGCGCGGATTTGATTGTTTGGCGTACCTTTATGCTTACTTTTTCGGTTTAACATTAGCGAAACCGGTAGAGCTTTCAAAAAACATAACAAAAAATTAATAATGAATAATAAACACACACACACACACACACACACACACACACACACATATATATATATATATATATATATATATATATATATATATATATATATATATATATATGCGTATATGTATATATTCATATAATAAAACATATGCAGATATACATATGTCTGTATATATATATATAAATATGTGTGTGTGTGTGTGTGTGCGCGCGCGCGTGTGCACGCATACATATCTGTCTATATAATTACTTATGCACGTATAAATATCTCCATATATACATACCTTACTAACAGTTACCTTTTATTATTATAATAAATGCTGACACACGTAAATATATGAAATTTTATAGCGCTGCTGAAATGTGCAGCGGCACGCTATGAATTCTTAATAAAAATATAAAATATATTCTTCTGTTGTCTTGAAGAATTATTTACAGATGTAGGATTTTAGTAACGCTTTAGTGCAAATAGATTAAAAATGATAATTTAAACTTACAGAAAATCAAGTGTTTATCATGTACTAGAGAGAGAGAGAGAGAGAGAGAGAGAGAGAGAGAGAGAGAGAGAGAGAGAGAGAGAGAGAGAGGGAGAGAGGGAGAGAGAGAGGAAAATATATATATACATAGATATATATATATAAAGGAATATATATATATATACATATATAGGGAGAGAGAGAGGGAATATATATATATAATATTTATTTATTTATATATATTTATAGGGAGAGAGAGAGAGAGAGAGAGAGAGAGTTAGTAGGGAGAGAGAGAGAGAGTTAGGAGGGAGAGAAAGAAGGAACTACTAAAAAAAAGATAGTTCATAAAACTTTCTTAAGCATTGACAACCATATTTCCTGGAATCTATAACTGAAGAAGTAACGAGCGTAAACAGGGAAAAGCGAGTTCTTGAACCAAATGGGCGCGGTTGTCATGACTACAACCCCCATAACGGAAGCCGCCTTGCCGCGTTGGGGGGGGCTTGAGGTCCCAATGAGCTGGTGAGCCGGACCAGAGGGCTACCCATACTGGAGGGGTCACCAGTGAGGGATGAGACGAAATGGCTTCCTGGTGCACCAAGGCCTATGAGAGGGAATGGTGCACCCACCCCTGGATCTTGGGCCAGGAATAACTCTCCCACGTGTCTTTGCCGTGCGTGGCGTCCCATATCATCAGGAGACAGGAGTCCTGGAGGATGAGCGATGCTGCACGCTGCGCCCTGCAGCTAGCAACACACCACTTTTGTCCTCTATTCTGGTTAGACGGGTGGCTTGATCAAGGCCCGGTCAAGTCAATCGGCTGGTCCCGCGACTACCATCACCACTGTAATAGTGACTGCTATATTTCCTCACTACCCCTGTGGCTGTTGGGAAAGTTTGAGCCCCAGCAATAGCTTCCCTCGTTGGACTCCATGGTGGGTGGGTGGGGGGGGGGTGAGGAAATGAAGATTTATAATTTGTATGATTTCTGTAAATTTACAAAGAACTTGCTCTCTCCCTGACGACTTTCGCAATCTCCTGGTCAATATCTCTGGAACATCACATATTGTCACTCTAGAACCTGAATGGGAATTGTAATGGTTCTCGAGCTCCCAAGCCGAGTAAGAAGGAGAAAAGTCCTCCTCAATCCAATAAGGAAATCTTACCTGGTAAATATGAAAGTGTATCATATAGTAAATACCTAGTAGTGTAGACCATTGATAGTGTATCTATCATGGATCTTGATATTTTTTAAGTACATCGGAAGACAGTTGAGGTATGTCAACGTGATCTTCGCACCACCCCACAGCGATATGGTAGCCTGATAGTTGAGGTTTCGTCACCGACGAGAGTGACCGTCTGCGTGCAATATGCGACATTCCTGGGGCTCAAGTCTCATGTTCTCCTCACAAAACCATTGAAGAGGAGCATTGCCTACCTTCATACAAAGCTTCCTTGCTAACAGGAAGTTTAGAGTGAGGGTGGGAAACAGCTTAACTAACCTGGAAGATCAGCTGGAAGGGGTCCCACAAGGGAGTGTCTTAAGTTTGACCCTGTTTGCCATTGCTATAAATTGTATCGTAAAGGTCGTTCCAAGTGCTGTCTCTTGTAGTCTGTATGTGGATGACTTTACACTGTCTTACAGGATGTGCAAGGACACATGCAGACTGCAATAAATCAGGTTGTGATATGGGCAACATACCATGGGTTCAAATTTTCTCCAAACAAGACCATGGCTATGCATTTCCACAAACGAGGAAAGTTCCATCCTTCCCTCTATTTAGGAGCAAACCAACTGCATTTTGTCCAAGAGGTAAAGTACTTGGGTCTAATTTTTGACTCAAGGCTTACATGGCTGCCTCACATTAAACAGTTAAAGGTGAAAGCTATAAAAGCGCTTAGTATTTTGCGGGTTCTTTCACACCTTTCTTGGGGTGCAGACCGCACAACGCTACTGCGGCTTTACCAGCACTTATTCGGAGTAAACTTGACTATGGATGTAAGGCTTATTCATCTGCAACTCCCACTGTTCTTCGGATGTTTTATTAATTTAAAAATTAATAAATTTTAATTATGCATAATGTTTATGTAATAGTTTTTATGCATTTAGAGCATAATATTTATGCTTCGATTTTTAATACAATATTTATTGTTATTTATGACATTTATTGATAAATTTTTGTCGTTTTAAATATTTTAATACTTCAGTCTAATAAGGTGTTCGCCGCTAATGACCGTAGTTGTTGACGCGGCAGATAATTTTAAATCAATCAATCATGACTACAATGCCTTGCCCACTGTTAAAAAAGTTAATCACCAAGGAGTCAGTTATTAGTCTTACATATCTCACCGGTTTGCCCTTTTCCTTGATTTTTTTAAAATCTTCATTTGTATTATTATTGTTGTCTTTAATGTTATTAATATTTAATTTCAATTCAATGATCATATTATCAGTAAGGATGATAACAATGTCAATATTAATAGTATTAGAAAGAAAAACACATTTTCCCGCAAATACAAGGAATGGGGAAATCAGGATCGGTCACTAGGGCCTGCTGAGAGAATCTTTGGTGGTTAAGCACATGTGAAGCCATCTCTATGTAACAAAATTCACCAAAAAAAAACTACAGGGGGCAATATATAAACAAAGTATATAAAGGCAGTATATATATGTACGTGCCTGTTACTTTACTGGGTGAAGTAACAGACACGTACAAGTGCTCTTTGGTGTAGCGGAAAGCTGAAATTTCCCTCTCTTCTTTTATTTACTAGATCGGTTTTGCTATTCTGTCTCACTACTTAATCAACTTATTGATGTATTACATAACTTACTGTAAGTGTGCGCATTTCCTGCCCACGCACACACACACACACACACACACACACGCACACGCACACGCACACATAACATAACATATATGCGTGTGTGTGTGTGTGTGTGTATGTATATATATATATATATATATATATATATATATATATATATTTATGCGTGAGTGTGTGGGAGAGAAAGTATCTTTTGCTTTTACCCTTTGATCATCTTACTTTAGATCTTAACAGGAAATGATAGGATTACCGCTCTCTGTGGTGGTAATGGTGTGCGTGTGTGTATATATATAAATATATATATATATATAAATGTATATATAAATGTATATATATGTAAATGTATATATATATATATAAATGTATATATATATATATATATATAAATGTATGTGTGTATGTGTGTGTGTGTGTGTGTGTGTGTGTGTGTGTGTGTGTGTGTGTGTGCATGTGCATGTAATGTACATACTACATACATACATACATACATACATACATACATACATACACACACAAACAAACAAACAAACAAACAAACACACACACACACACAGACACACACACACACACACACACATACATATATTATATGTATGCATGTATCTTTATATACATATAGTATATATATAAACACACTCACACAGATATATATGAATGGTAAAACATTTTTTCGTTTTAATACTATGGTAGAAAAAAACACAATATAAAGTTTATTGAAAGTGAGACTATAGTTTAGAAATCCACATGGATTCTATCTCAATTTCAATAATTCTCGTTTATGCATTGTGGGTTTTCCCACCACAGATACAAACACACACACACACATATATGTGTGTGTGTGTATATATACATACATACATATATATATGTATGTATATATATATATATATATATGCATGTATGTATATAAGAATGTAATGTGAATGAGTGCTTGAGTATGTGTAATGACTCCTGTTTTTAATGATAATTTAATGATACGCCATTAGGATTATTTTCTTCCTCAATCGTCCCTTTCTTTCTCTTATAAACGTCGTTCTGTGTGTCTTTTTAAGATTGATTTATTTTTTTCTTATTCTTCCACCATTTTCGTTATAAACTAGGAAAACATTATTTTAAGCGTTGGAGAATTCATATACTTTCTGCCGACAAGACAAACCAATTTTTATCTTCTTTCTTTGCCTAATTCTTCTCACTCCCTGACAGACTTGGAAATATTCTTACGTTTTATTTCAGAAATTGTATTGTTTTCCTTCTCGTTGGAAGAGTTAGTGGAAATACATCTGAAGTTGTTGTGATGTATTTATTCCGGAGGTTTGCAACAAACTTGAGCAACAAAAGGAGGAGAAAAAAATAGATGGAGTGGTGGTGG
>NC_061856.1:3508271-3510771 GCF_019202785.1 Penaeus chinensis | reverse complement strand
CGTTCGCACGATACGCTTGCACGTTAGATCAGTGTTAAAAATCACACATACCCACGCACATCTATTAGAATCTTATACTATCATTATCATTACTATCCTGTAATTTTGCTTAGGTTTTGTTCGCTCGTTACACCTCAATCGTTATATGAGTTCGAGACAAGTACACTGCACTTGTTAAACTATCATTTTACTTACTGTACATATATTGTGCACACGGTTATCCGTCGGGTTTCGGAGGAAGGGGAAAAGGGAAGGGGACAGGAAGGGAGATTTAAAGAAGAAAGGGGAGAGAGAGAAAGAGAGGGAAAACGGAGAATGGAGGGGACGGGCGCTTAAAGAGAAAGGGGGAGATGAAGGAAAGGAGGAGACACAGATGAATGGAGGATGGTTAAGAGGAAAGGGAGAAGAGGTTCAGAGAGAAAAGGGGAATAGAAGAGAAAAGGGGAGCGAAGGAGGGAGTGAATTTAGGGAAGCTTGTGGGAGATGTAGGGCCTAAAGTGAGAGGAGAGGATTAAATTGAAGGAAGATTTGACAGTGAGAAGGGGCGGTAGAGCGGGAAAGATAAAGATAAAGGAAGAGGAGAAGGAAAACGGAAAGAAAATACGAGAGGCAGGAGGAGGTGAAAGAGGGAGAGAGCAGAGGAGACGTAACTCTTATTTTTTCGTTCCGTGGAATTTGCATTGGCCCCGATAGTATTATATATAGCATACATATAATTGCTATATATTATGCATTATGTATCTTATATAATATATGTATATTCAAACGTTCACCCATACACATATCCATAGGTTTTTCATTAAAGGCCTTTCCAATTGCAGATAAAAAATCAATAATTTATTCGACACGTGCCATGAAGATCAAAGGGTAATCATAACTACAACTAGAGTGACGCTGCGGATTTATCATATTATTTCCGAGAAAGATTTTATTTCGATTCTATTGGGCAACATAAATATCTGCTCTGCGTCGGATGCCGAGCATATCAATTATAAGACACAATCGTTTGCCATTCTATAACGTAGCCATCAGAATTTATGGACTGAATATATTTTGTGCATCAGCATTACTTCCTCATATCTAGCAAAACATACGTACATGCATTTAAGTAAAAAAAAAAATACTTAAAATTTACGCTGATAGCAGTACTGATACCTCGAAATTCGTACGTTCATAGGTCATAAAATATCAATTTTTGTATCGTTCCAATGAACCGTAGATCAAAGTTAGGAGAGATATTCTGGTTAGAAGTTCAGTTTAGTAGTCAGAAGTTTTCCAAATATCATAAATGGGACGGGATAGGAAAAGATAATACGAGATAGAAACAGAGAACCTAGCGGGGCTGTTGAATACGAAAGTCTTGTTCGAAAGTTTGACGCATAAATAATAGAAAGTGCAGGCTTGTGTATGAATACTGTAATATGCTGTCCTTTTATACTTGTGATATGATATGCTATACTGCGTTGTGTTATGTGCTGTACTGCGCTGTATGTGAGTATGCGTGTTGTTGGCAAATGATTTCTCAATAGCCACAGATAACATGGCTACCATAAAGAGGTTCTTTGCCATCATCTAACTGTTATTGACAGTGGCCCATCAAGAAACGGAGTTTTCAGGTTTTTCTTCCAACTGTGAAAGTGAGAAGGATGACTGTTAGTGCCACGATCGGACACTATGTGAAACGGTTTTCGATAACTACGGTGATTGGAGAAGCTTACACGGGGTTCGAGTGGCTATCAACACCACTTCCCACATGCTGGGTATCAGTTCAGTCTTTCCAACTGTCAAATCAATGCTAGTGCCTGATTACGAGCAACACTGATCATTATATTGACAGCCATACTCATAACACCAATCGTATTCATAATGGCAATGGATTAGCAATGGCAATAATTATAAAGACTGATGAGAATAATGTGTTATAACTACCTTAATGCTAATGAAGATCGTTATACAATTAGTAATACATGGATACATCTCACTGATGCTTATTAATATCATCATCTTTTATGGTAATGATCAATAACATAATAACTATATCATAATAGTAGAATTAATAAGAAATACAGATGGTCATATTAACAATGAAAAAAAATGTATAAAAAAATTATTTTTGTCAGAAGGTAGTTTTCCGAAATTACTGAGAATGGCCATGAACATTCTTTGATATTCTCTTTTTTTTTTTTTTTGACTCTTCCACCCGCGAATTAGTAATGAAATAGTCGCTCCAAGGTTATCGGGTATGTGAATTATATTCATTAGTACGAGTCAAAATTATTCATAACACTAGAATTGCTCTCATTATTATTCAAACTATAAGAATGATTATTGTTGGCAATATCAATATTCCTGCCCTAACCATTCTTATATATATATATATATATATGCATATATATATATGTATATATGTCTATATATGTATATATGTATATATGTATGGTATGTATATATGTATGGTATGTATATATGTATGGTATGTATGTATGTATATATATATTTA
>NC_061856.1:3480771-3503271 GCF_019202785.1 Penaeus chinensis | reverse complement strand
CAATACATTATTACGGTATATATTTATCACTAGCGGGATATACTGGATTTATTTCATGAGCAATTCCGCTTGCTTCAATATTATTCAGTTTATTTTAAGGTCTGTAATATTACTTTTTCTAGTTTTATTCTCGTTTATTGAGAAAGGAAACTGCGACCCACTGATAGAAATAGGTGGAAATATAAATGCAGGGAATAACTTCACTAATCATTTATTTAAAATTCACTCAGCACACAATAAATTGTTCAGTGAATGATGCCCTAAACATTCACCCGTATGGTGAGGTCAACGGGCATATACAATTTATCTGGCATCATTAGTGTTCACAACATACTGATGAAGGTGTAGCATAAATATTACATATATATTACATAGTAATAATGATTTAAATTATATAATGAGAATGATTTAAATTATATGACACTAATGATTTAAATTATAAGACAATAATGCTTTAAATTATAAGACAATAATGCTTTAAATTATAAGACAATAATGATTTAAATTATATAATGAGAATGATTTAAATTATAAGACAATAATGATTTAAATTATATAATGAGAATGATTTAAATTATAAGACAATAATGATTTAAATTATATAATAATAATGATTGGAATTATATAATAATAATGATTGGAATTATATAATAATAATGATTGGAATTATATAATAATAATGATTGGAATTATATAATAATAATGATTGGAATTATATAATAATAATGATTGGAATTATATAATAATAATGATTGGAATTATATAATAATAATGATTGGAATTATATAATAATAATGATTGGAATTATATAATAATAATGATTGGAATTATATAATAATAATGATTGGAATTATATAATAATAATGATTGGAATTATATAATAATAATGATTGGAATTATATAATAATAATGATTGGAATTATATAATAATAATGATTGGAATTATATAATAATAATGATTGGAATTATATAATAATAATGATTGGAATTATATAATAATAATGATTGGAATTATATAATAATAATGATTGGAATTATATAATAATAATGATTGGAATTATATAATAATAATGATTGGAATTATATAATAATAATGATTGGAATTATATAATAATAATGATTGGAATTATATAATAATAATGATTGGAATTATATAATAATAATGATTGGAGTTATATAATAATAATGATTGGAATTATATAATAATAATGATTGGAATTATATAATAATAATGATTGGAATTACATAATAATAATGATTGGAATTATATAATAATAATGATTGGAATTATATAATAATGATGATTGAAATTATATAATGATAATGATTGAAATTATATAATAATAATGATTGAAATTATATAATGATAATGATTGAAATTATATAATAATAATGATTGAAATTATATAATGATAATGATTGAAATTATATAATGATAATGATTGAAATTATATAATAATAATGATTGAAATTATATAATGATAATGATTGAAATTATATAATAATAATGATTGAAATTATATAATGATAATGATTGAAATTATATAATAATAATGATTGAAATTACATAATAATAATGATTGAAATTATATAATAATAATGATTGAAATTATATAATAATAATGATTGAAATTATATAATAATAATCATTGAAATTACATAATAATAATGACTGAAATTACATAATAATAATGACTGAAATTATATGATAATAATGATTGAAATTATATAAACATAATTGATAATAATAAACTTTTACTATTATTTTCATCGCCATTTCCAAGGTGAGGTCAATGTCTCAGGTCACCCGTTAATATTAAATATCTGAGGTGTTAGCATTCCAGCCACAGTTTAACCTCGTTCACATCAAAGTTAACACGATGAAGTTTTCCGCTATATTCTTTCTTATTATGTTGACTTCCTTTGTGTTATCCGCTCCCTTTGAAAATAAGAAATTTGTCACAAGGTATAACCCAGTGGCTGAGAAACACAGGCTTCCGTCAGCTGAGCCAGCTGTAAGAGTGAGAAGGATGACGGTTGGCGCCAAGGTCGGACAGGTTGCGGGAAGGCTGGTGATAACTACGGTGCTTGGAGTAGCCTACGCTGGAGTTGGAGTTGCGCTCAATAGCACTACAAGCATGCTGGGCATCAACTCAGTATTTCCAAAAGGTGGAGATATTATGACATTTCTCTGGAGAATAACACCGGTTGTAGATAAATTAATGGATATTGAATAAACTTATAACCCAATAAGTGATTACATTTTTAATATCAGAGGCAATCGCATATTTCATTATATATATGATTATAATCACAACAATGGTAACAACAGTAATGAGAACATTTGAAATATCGAAAATATGAATAATAGTACTGATAACGGCTGTTGAAAGTAGCTCATCAAGGCCAGTACCGCAATGGGCATTTAGCAGTTTTGCATTTCATTATCTAATATTAATTAAGGCAATTTTTATCTAGTTTTACCATTTAAACCTAATATATATATATTTATTATAATTATTATAGATTTATTTTTTATATTCTGAGGATTTAATATGGAATTTATATGTCCATCACTTTTACTCGAGGAATTGGTTGTTTCATAAGCAATCCATTATTACGGTATATATTTTATATATTTATTTCATGAGCAATTCTGCTTGCTTCAATATTATTCAGTTTATTTTAAGGTCTGTAATATTGTTTTTTTTAGTTTTATTCTCGTTTATTGAGAAAGGAAACTGCGACCCACCGATAGAAATAGGTGGAAATATAAATGCAGGGAATAACTTCACTTATTATTTATTTAAAATTCACTCAGCACACAATAAATTGTTCAGTGAATGATGCCCTAAACATTCACCCGTATGGTGAGGTCAAAGGGCAGATAAAATTTATCTGGCATCATTAGTGTTCACACCATACTGATGAAGGTGTAGCATATATATTACATATATATTACATAGTAATAATGATTGAAATTATATAATGAGAATGATTGAAATTATATAATGAGAATGATTGAAATTATATAATGAGAATGATTGAAATTATATAATGAGAATGATTGAAATTATATAATGAGAATGATTGAAATTATATAATGAGAATGATTGAAATTATATAATGAGAATGATTGAAATTATATAATGAGAATGATTGAAATTATATAATGAGTATGATTAAAATTATATAATGAGAATGATTAAAATTATATAATGAGAATGATTAAAATTATATAATGAGAATGATTGAAATTATATGATGAGAATGATTGAAATTATATGATGAGAATGATTGAAATTATATAATGAGAATGATTGAAATTATATAATGAGAATGATTGAAATTATATAATGAGAATGATTGAAATTATATAATGAGAATGATTGAAATTATATAATGAGAATTATTGAAATTATATAATGTGAATGATTGAAATTATATAATGTGAATGATTGAAATTATATAATGTGAATGATTGAAATTATATAATGAGAATGATTGAAATTATATAATAATAATGATGATAATAAAATTTTACTATTATTTCCATCGCCATTTCCAAGGTGAGGTCATTGTCTCAGGTCACCCGTTAATATTAAATATCTGAGGTGTTAGCATTACAACCACAGTTTAACCTCGTCCACATCAAAGTTAACACGATGAAGTTTTCCGCTATATTCTTTCTTATTATGTTGACTTCCTTTGTGCTATCCGCTCCCTTTGAAAATAAGAAATTTGTCACAAGGTATAACCCAGTGGCTGAGAAACATTGGCTTCCGTCAGTTGCGCCAGCTGTAAGAGTGAGAAGGATGACGGTTGGTGCCAAGGTCGGACAGGTTGCGGGAAGGCTGGTGATAACTACGGTGCTTGGAGTAGCCTACGCTGGAGTTGGAGTGGCGCTCAATAGCACTACAAGCATGCTGGGCCTCAACTCAGTATCCACCAAAAGGTGGAGATATTATGACATTTCTCTGGAGGATAACACCGGTTGTAGATAAATTAATGGATATTGAATTCACTTATAACCCAATATATGAATAATATAACTGATAAAGGCCGTTGAAAGTAACTTATCAAGACCAGTACGGCAATGGGCATTTAGTAGTTTTGCATTTCATTATCTAAAATTAATTTAGGCAATTTTTATCTAGTTTTACCAATTAAACCTAATATACATTTATATTTATTATAATTATTATATATATATTTTTTTTTATATTCTGAGGATTTACTATGGAATTTATATGTCCATCACTTCTACACGAGGAATTGGTTGTTTCATAAGCAATCCATTATTACGGTATATATTTTATATATTTATTTCATGAGCAATTCTGCTTGCTTCAATATTATTCAGTTTATTTTAAGGTCTGTAATATTACTTTTTCTAGTTTTATTCTCGTTTATTGAGAAAGGAAACTGCGACCCACTGATAGAAATAGGTGGAAATATAAATGCAGGGAATAACTTCACTAATCATTTATTTAAAATTCACTCAGCACACAATAAATTGTTCAGTGAATGATGCCCTAAACATTCACCCGTATGGTGAGGTCAACGGGCATATACAATTTATCTGGCATCATTAGTGTTCACAACATACTGATGAAGGTGTAGCATATATATTACATAGTAATAATGATTTAAATTATATGACAATAATGATTTCAATTATATGACAATAATGATTGAAATTATATAATAATAATGATTGGAATTATATAATAATAATGATTGAAATGATATAATAATAATGATTGAAATGATATAATGATAATGATTGAAATTATATAATAATAATGATTGAAATTATATAATAATAATGATTGAAATTACATAATAATAATGACTGAAATGATATAATAATAATGATTGAAATTACATAATAATAATGATTGAAATTACATAATAATAATGACTGAAATTATATAATAATAATGATTGAAATTATATAAACATAATGATATTAATAAACTTTTACTATTATTTTCATCGCCATTTCCAAGTGAGGTCAATGTCTCAGGTCACCCGTTAATATTAAATATCTGAGGTGTTAGCATTCCAACCACAGTTTAACCTCGTTCACATCAAAGTTAACACGATGAAGTTTTCCGCTATATTCTTTCTTATTATGTTGACTTCCTTTGTGTTATCCGCTCCCTTTGAAAATAAGAAATTTGTCACAAGGTATAACCCAGTGGCTGAGAAACACAGGCTTCCGTCAGCTGAGCCAGCTGTAAGAGTGAGAAGGATGACGGTTGGCGCCAAGGTCGGACAGGTTGCGGGAAGGCTGGTGATAACTACGGTGCTTGGAGTAGCCTACGCTGGAGTTGCGCTCAATAGCACTACAAGCATGCTGGGCATCAACTCAGTGTTTCCAAAAGGTGGAGATATTATGACATTTCTCTGGAATAACACGTTGTAGATAATTAATGGATATGAATAAACTTATAACCCAATAAGTGATTACATTTTTAATATCAGAGGCAATCGCATATATCATTATGGTAATATATATGATTATAATCACAACAATGGTAACTACAGTAATGAGAACATTTGAAATATCGAAAATCTGAATAATATTACTGATAACGGCATGTCCATCACTTTTACTCGAGGAATTGGTTGTTTCATAAGCAATCCATTATTACGGTATATATTTATCACTAGCGCGAGATACTGGATTTATTTCATGAGCAATTCCGCTTGCTTCAATATTATTCAGTTTATTTTAAGGTCTGTAATATTACATTTTTTCTAGTTTTATTCTCGTGTATTGAGAAAGGAAACTGCGACCCACTGATAGAAATAGGTGGAAATATAAATGCAGGGAATAACTTCACTTATTATTTATTTTTAAAATTTACTCGGGACCAAAATTCTTTAATGATGCCTAAAAATTTACCCTTGGGGGACAACGGGGAAATTCAATAGGCTCTTGTTTCCAATAAGAAGGTACCAAATTATATATTACATGTAAATAATTTAAATTTAAATTAATGACCCAAAAATTAAAATTTTATTATATTTTCAATAATTTATTGAAATTTTAATAATTTTAAAAATATTGAATTTTTATAATAATAATAAATTAAAATTATTAATTTAATTTTAATTTAAAGATTTTAAAATTAATTTAAAATTTTAAAGAAAATATTTAATTAAAATAATAATTTTAAAATTAAATGAAATAATATTTAAAGAATAAAAAAATGAAATATTAAATTTCCCTAATATTTAAAGATTTTAAAATTAATATAATGAAATTAATTTGAAATTTTATTTTTAATATAAAAAATTTAAAAAATTTTTTTTATAATATTAAATGAATAAATTACATTTAAAAATTTTAAAGAAAAAAATTTTTAAAATTTTATAATGAAAAATATTAAAAATTTTATTTAATGAAAAATTTGAAAAATTATTAAAAAACTAATGAAATTTTTAATAAAATTTTTACTTAAAATTTTTTTCATGCCAAAAAATTTCCAAAATTTAAAAAACAATTTTAAAATACTTAATTAAATTAAATATTTAAATGTTTAAATTAAAACCAATTTACTGTTTTTTTACATAAATTAAACCATAAATTTTTCCTAATTTTTCTTATTAAAAAATTTTTCTTCCTTTTTTACTTTCCCTTTTATAATGACCAATATATTACATGTACCATATATATTACATGTACCATTATATTACATGTACCATATATATTACATGTACCATATATATTACATGTACCATATATATTACATGTACCAAAAATATATTACATGTACCATATATATTACATGTACCATAAATATTACATTACCATAAAATTACATGTACCATATATATTACATGTACCAATATACTACATGTACCATATATATTACATGTACCATATATATTACATGTACCATATATATTACATGTACCATATATATTACATGTACCATATATACTACATGTACCATATATATTACATGTACCATATATATTACATGTACCATATATATTACATGTACCATATATATTACATGTACCATATATATTACATGTACCATATATATTACATGTACCATATATATTACATGTACCATATATATTACATGTACCATATATATTACATGTACCATATATATTACATGTTTGCTACATATATATTACATGTACCATATATATTACATGTACCATATATATTACATGTATGCTACATATATATTACATGTACCATATATATTACATGTACCATATATATTACATGTACCATATATATTACATGTATGCTACATATATATTACATGTACCATATATATTACATGTACCATATATATTACATGTACCATATATATTACATGTTTGCTACATATATATTACATGTACCATATATATTACATGTATGCTACATATATATTACATGTACCATATATATTACATGTACCATATATATTACATGTTTGCTACATATATATTACATGTACCATATATATTACATGTACCATATATATTACATGTATGCTACATATATATTACATGTACCATATATATTACATGTACCATATATATTACATGTACCATATATATTACATGTACCATATATATTACATGTTTGCTACATATATATTACATGTACCATATATATTACATGCACCATATATATTACATGTATGCTACATATATATTACATGTACCATATATATTACATGTACCATATATATTACATGTACCATATATATTACATGTACCATATATATTACATGTATGCTACATATATATTACATGTACCATATATATAACATGTACCATATATATTACATGTATGCTACATATATATTACATGTATGCTACATATATATTACATGTATGCTACATATATATTACATGTAGCATATATATTACATGTAGCATATATATTACATGTACCATATATATTACATGTATGCTACATATATATTACATGTACCATATATATTACATGTAGCATATATATTACATGTAGCATATATATTACATGTACCATATATATTACATGTACCATATATATTACATGTAGCAATATATATATATTACATGTAGCATATATATTACATGTAGCATATATATTACATGTAGTATATATATTACATGTAGCATATATATTACATGTAGTATACATATTACATGTAGCATATATATTACATATATATTTCATGTAGCATATATGATATATATATTACATATATATATATATATTACATGTAACATAATGTGCTTAATATGCTAAAGACAAATAAAATAGAATCAAGAAAAATAATATTGCTAACATTATTGCCAATGTTATCAAAGTCCTCATAATCATAATCATAAGGTCACTTTCTCAGATCATCCGCTACTATTCTAAGAACAGTTAATTTTTTTTCCAAACGATGAAAATTCCCGCGATTTTCTTCTTTGTTTATTGACTGCCCTTGTGTTGGTCACTCCCTGTGAAAATAAGAATAGGGACAATGCAGTCGCAGAGAATCAGTCTCTTGCTTGGAGTGGCTACGCTGGAGTTGGAGTTGCTGGTGATCAACTCAGTGTTTCCAACGTGTGAAGATATATTACTTTGGAGAATGAAACCGAGTTTATATGAATGAAAATTGAATAGTAAATCAACCAAATACATGAAATTTCATAAAAACCTGAAATCATGCTCGCTGTAAGTGATTTTGTATGACAGGTAGTTTCATGCATGCTGTTTTTTGCATTTTCTCATTATATACATACATATGCATAAATCTAATTGTATTAAATGGAAGTCCTTAACACACTTCACAAAGGTAGATTAGTATGGATTTTTTCACTGATTATTTTAATTCTGTCAATTTATCTATAATGGGCGCTATTCTACAGCGTAATGTTACCTGAGTTGATACCCAAGTTATTGGCAGTGCTACTGACGGCAACTCCATGTGTTCATTCATACATACACATATAACATATAAATAGACCATATATTACCTTCAAATGATTTTCCTTCAGGGCACTTTCTCGTGCGGCATATATAAAAAATGTCTATGTTATTTACGAAAAATAATTGACATCTAGAAATAAAGCAATATTTGAAAAATATTTTATTTGGTTCAATATACAATAATACAGAAAATATATATTTCATTCATATACTTATTCCCATGTGTGTATATCAATACATTAATTTATAGTTTTAAATCTAATGTTAATATATATGGTAATATTTTCAGAATATAAACTTCACTTGGAGAAGGTGAGATCCCATGCTCTTCTTCTACGAAGGTCACCAACTCGTATGATGAGGTCAAATGACAGATAAAACCTATGCAGGTGATGCTCTCACACATAACTTTAGTGTTGACACCACAGTGATAAGGCTGCACATCTCATTTCTTCTAATATTCATTGCATCGCTGGTTTCAGCTGCTCCATATATTTCGAAGGACGTCAATAATGTAAATCTTGGAGAAGTCAACAGCACATCACCATCTGTCAGGGTGAAAAGGATGACGGTTGGTGCCAAGGTCGGACAATTTGTCGGTCGTCTTGTCTTGACAACGGTGATAGGAGTAGCTTATGCTGGCGTAGGAGTAGCTATCAATAGCACTTCTCACATGCTTGGTATCGGTTCTGTTTATCCTAGTGGTGGAGAAATTATGACTCTGCTCTGGAGAATCACGCCCATTGTTGATCAGATCATGGACATCGAATAGGCAATAAAATTTAATCGTCATACCTAATTTACTTTTGTACTTACCTGTTATTAAGTAAAACGAAAGATTGCAGCCAAACTATACTTTCGGCTGTAAATATAAAGAGTATATATTACATACATATATATATATACAATATATATTTATATATATACAATATATATTTATATATATACAATATATATTTATATATATACAATATATATTTGTATATATACAATATATATTTATATATATACAATATATATTTGTATATATACAATATATATTTGTATATATACAATATATATTTGTATATATACAATATATATTTGTATATATACAATATATATTTGTATATATACAATATATATTTGTATATATACAATATATATTTGTATATATACAATATATATTTGTATATATACAATATATATTTGTATATATACAATATATATTTGTATATATACAATATATATTTGTATATATACAATATATATTTGTATATATACAATATATATTTGTATATATACAATATATATTTGTATATATACAATATATATTTGTATATATACAATATATATTTGTATATATACAATATATATTTGTATATATACAATATATATTTGTATATATACAATATATATTTGTATATATACAATATATATTTGTATATATACAATATATATTTGTATATATACAATATATATTTGTATATATACAATATATATTTGTATATATACAATATATATTTGTATATATACAATATATATTTGTATAAATACAATATATATTATATATATTAGATATTTATAAATATATCCCTATGTTTATGTATATTAGATATTTATAAATATATCCATATGTTTATGTATATTAGATATGTATAAATATATATATTATATATGTTCATATATATTTATATTATATATATAATTTATATATATAATGTATATATATATAATATATAATATATATTTGTATATAAACAATATATATTTGTATATTTTATATATATGTATATATATATTGTAAATTTATAATATATATATAATATATATTGTTATATATATATATAAATTGTATATATATAATTGTATATATATATAATGTATATTTATATATATAATAATATATTGTATAATTTATATATAATATATATATTTATATTTATATATACAATATATATTATATATAATATATATAATATTGTATATTATATATATATATATACTATATATATATATAATATTGTATATTATATATATGTATATATATATATATATATATATATATGTTGGAAAATGTTAATATGAACCTGGAGTCTGAGTCCTGTAAAAGGTTAATCACTCATGTATGGCACATACAGTATGTGTGTATACATGCATACGTACAGACATATGTGTGTATACATGCATACGTACAGATATATGTGTATATACATGCATACGTACAGACATATGTGTGTATACATGCATACGTACAGACATATGTGTATATACATGCATACGTACAGACATATGTGTATATACATGCATACGTACAGACATATGTGTGTATACATGCATACGTACAGACATATGTGTATATACATGCATACGTACAGACATATGTGTGTATACATGCATACGTACAGACATATGTGTGTATAAATGCATACGTACAGACATATGTGTGTATACATGCATACGTACAGACATATGTGTTTGTGTATATATATGTATATTATATAATAGATATATATTTATAATATACATATTATTGTATATATTGTATATTTATATATATATTGTATATGTATATATATATTGTATATATATATATATATATATATATATATATATATTGTATATATATATATATTGTATATATATATTGTATATTTATATATATTGTATATGTATATATATATATTGTATATTTATATATATATATTGTATATGTATATATATATTGTATATTTATATATATATTGTATATTTATATATATATTGTATATTTATATATATATATTGTATATCTATATATATATATTGTATATTTATATATATATATTGTATATTTATATATATATATATATTGTATATTTATACATATATATATATTGTATATTTATATATATATTGTATATTTATATATATATTGTATATTTATATATATATTGTATATTTATATATATATATTGTATATTTATATATATATATATATATATATATATTGTATATTTATATATATATTGTATATTTATATATATATTGTATATTTATATATATATTGTATATTTATATATATATATTGTATATTTATATATAAATATACAATATTTATATATATATATATATATATATATATATATATATATATATATTGTATATTTATATATATTGTATATTTATATATATATATATTGTATATTTATATATATATATATTGTATATTTATATATGTATATATATATTGTATATTTATATATATATATATATATATATATATATATATATATTGTATATTTATATATATATTGTATATTTATATATATATATTGTATATTTATATATATATTGTATATTTATATATATATTGTATATTTATATATATATTGTATATTTATATATATATACATTGTATATTTATATATATATATATATTGTATATTCATATATATATTGTATATTTATATATATATTGTATATTTATATATATATATATATATATATATATTGTATATTTATATATATATATTGTATATTCATATATATATTGTATATTTATATATATATATTGTATATTTATATATATATATTGTATATTTATATATATATTGTATATTTATATATATATATATTGTATATTTATATATATATATTGTATATTTATATATATATATTGTATATTTATATATATATTGTATATTTATATATATATATTGTATATTTATATATATATATTGTATATTTATATATATATATTGCATATTTATATATATATATATATATATATATTGCATATTTATATATATATATATTGTATATTTATATATATATATTGTATATTTATATATATATATATATTTTATATTTATATATATATATATATTTTATATTTATATATATATATATATATTTTATATTTATATATATATATTGTATATTTATATATATATATTGTATATTTATATATATATATTGTATATTTATATACATATATATATATTGTATATTTATATATATATATTGTATATTTATATATATATATATATATATATATATTGTATATTTATATATATATATTGTATATTTATATATATATATATATTGTATATTTATATATATATTGTATATTTATATATATATTGTATATTTATATATATATTGTATATTTATATATATATTGTATATTTATATATATATTGTATATTTATATATATATTGTATATTTATATATATATTGTATATTTATATATATATTGTATATTTATATATATATATTGTATATTTATATATATATATATATATATATTGTATATTTATATATATTGTATATTTATATATATATATTGTATATTTATATATATATATATTGTATATATATATATATTGTATATTTATATATATATATTGTATATTTATATATATATATTGTATATTTATATATATATTGTATATTTATATATATATATATATTGTATATTTATATATATATATTGTATATTTATATATATATATATTGTATATTTATATATATATATATTGTATATTTATATATATATATATTGTATATTTATATATATATATTGTATATTTATATATATATATTGTATATTTATATATATATATATTGTATATTTATATATATATATATTGTATATTTATATATATATATTGTATATTTATATATATATATTGTATATTTATATATATATATATTGTATATTTATATATATTATATTATCGCCAAAATATCTTGGCGATAATGTGAAAATCCCCAGCACATCCGGGAAAAAGATACATGACATGATACGGGACAAGAAGCAGCTCAGAAGCAACCCTAACAGTGCTGTATATTGCATACCCTGCAGCAGTTGCGATACAGCTTACTATGGTGAAACAGGCCGAGGTTTCAGCACCAGGATCAGCGAACATCGAGCTGACATCCGTCACCATAGAACTTCCAACGCCATGGTGGTACATGTAGATGAAGCTGGACATCTACCCAATTGGAAGGAAGCAAAAATAGTCCATGGAGGACTGTACATTCAGAAAAGGAAGGTCATGGAAGCTGCTTACATCGCGACGGAGAAAAGCATCAACGCAGCGTCGGGTAGATTCAAACTACCCAAGGTCGCAGCTGCAATTATACGATCAACAAGTGGGAGGTCACAGTCGTCAGGTAGTTCATCACCTCATGTCTAATATATATATACTCTGTATTTCCCTTAAATGTATGTATTTCTGACGAAGACAAAGTCGAAACCGGTCAAATACATCTCTTGTATTGTGAAGATATTAATTCTCATTCATACCTTATATATATTTATTGTATATTTATATATATATATATATATTGTATATTTATATATATATTGTATATTTATATATATATATATTGTATATTTATATATATATTGTATATTTATATATATATATTGTATATTTATATATATATATTGTATATTTATATATATATTGTATATTTATATATATATTGTATATTTATATATATATTGTATATTTATATATATATTGTATATTTATATATATTGTATATTTATATATATATTGTATATTTATATATATATTGTATATTTATATATATATTGTATATTTATATATATATTGTATATTTATATATATATTGTATATTTATATATATATTGTATATTTATATATATATTGTATATTTATATATATATTGTATATTTATATATATATTGTATATTTATATATATATTGTATATTTATATATATATTGTATATTTATATATATATTGTATATTTATATATATATTGTATATTTATATATATATTGTATATTTATATATATATTGTATATTTATATATATATTGTATATTTATATATATATATTGTATATTTATATATATTAGATATATATATATATATATATATATATATATTGTATATATATATATTGTATATTATATATATTAGATATTTATATATATATATATTATATTGTATATATATATATTGTATATTTATATATATTAGATATTTATATATATATATATTTATATTGTATATATATATATTGTATATTTATATATATTAGATATTTATATATATATATATATTTATATTGTATATATATATATTGTATATTTATATATATTAGATATTTATATATATATATATTTATATTGTATATATATATATTGTATATTTATATATATATATATATTATATATATATATTTATATTGTATATATATATATATTGTATATTTATATATATATATATATTATATATATATATTTATATTGTATATATATATATATTGTATATTTATATATATATATATATTGTATATATATATATATATTGTATATTTATATATATTAGATATTTATATATATATATATATTGTATATATATATATATTGTATGTTTATATATATTAGATATTTATATATATATATATATATTGTATATTTATATATATATATATTGCATATTTATATATATATATATATTGTATATTTATATATATATTGTATATTTATATATATATATATTGTATATTTATATATATATTGTATATTTATATATATATTGTATATTTATATATATATTGTATATTTATATATATATTGTATATTTATATATATATATATATTGTATATTTATATATATATTGTATATATATATATTGTATATTTATATATATATATATATATATATATATATTGTATATATATATATTGTATATTTATATATATATTGTATATTTATATATATATATTGTATATATATATATTGTATATTTATATATATATATATATTGTATATATATATATATATATATATATATATATATATATATTGTATATATTTATATATATATATATATTGTATATATATATATTGTATATTTATATATATATTGTATATTTATATATATATTGTATATTTATATATATATATATATTGTATATTTATATATATATTGTATATTTATATATATATTGTATATTTATATATATATTGTATATATATATATTGTATATTTATATATATATTGTATATATATATATTGTATATTTATATATATATATATATATATTGTATATATATATATATATATATATATATTGTATATATTTATATATATTGTATATTTATATATATATTGTATATATATATATTGTATATTTATATATATATTGTATATATATATATTGTATATTTATATATATATATATATATATATATATTGTATATATATATATATATATATAGTATATATTTATATATATTGTATATTTATATATATTGTATATATATATATTGTATATTTATATATATATTGTATATATATATTGTATATTTATATATATATTGTATATATATATATTGTATATTTATATATATATATATATATTGTATATATATATATATATATATATATATATTATATATTATATATTTATATATATTGTATATTTATATATATTGTATATATATATATTGTATATTTATATATATATTGTATATATATATATATTGTATATTTATATATATATATATATTGTATATATATATATATATTGTATATATATATATATATATATATTGTATATATTTATATATATTGTATATTTATATATATTGTATATTTATATATATATATATATATTGTATATATATATATATATATATATATATATATATATTGTATATTTATATATTGTATATTTATATATATTGTATATTTATATATATTGTATATTTATATATATTGTATATTTATATATATTGTATATTTATATATATTGTATATTTATATATATTGTATATTTATATATATTGTATATTTATATATATTGTATATTTATATATATTGTATATTTATATATATTGTATATTTATATATTATATTTATATATATTGTATATTTATATATATTGTATATTTATATATATTGTATATTTATATATATTGTATATTTATATATATTGTATATTTATATATATTGTATATTTATATATATTAGATATTTTTATATATATATATTGTGTATATATATATTGTATATTTATGTATATTATATATTTATAAATATATATATATATATTGTATATTTATGTATATTAGATATTTATAAATATATATATATATATATATATTGTATATTTATGTATATTAGATATGTATAAATATATATATATTGTATATTTATGTATATTAGATATGTATAAATATATATATATTGTATATTTATGTATATTAGATATGTATAAATATATATATATTGTATATTTATGTATATTAGATATGTATAAATATATATATATATATATTGTATATTTATGTATATTAGATATTTATAAATATATCCATATGTTTATGTATTTATATCCATATGTTTATGTATTTATATCCATATGTTTATGTATATTAGATATTTATAAATATATCCATATGTTTATGTATATTAGATATTTATAAATATATCCATATGTTTATGTATATTAGATATTTATAAATATATCCATATGTTTATGTATATTAGATATTTATAAATATATCCATATGTTTATGTATATTAGATATTTATAAATATATCCATATGTTTATGTATATTAGATATTTGTAAATATATCCATATATTTATAAATATTTATATATATATATATATATATATATATATATATATATTGTATTTATATATTGTATATTTATATATATTAGATATTTATAAATATATCCCTATGTTTATGTATATCAGATATTTATAGATATATCCATATATTTATAAATATATATATATATATATATATATTATATATGTTCATATATATATTATATATGTTCATATATATATTATATATGTTCATATATATATTATATATGTTCATATATATATTATATATGTTCATATATATATTATATATGTTCATATATATATTATATATGTTCATATATATTTTATATATGTTCATATATATATTATATATGTTCATATATATTATATATGTTCATATATATATTATATATGTTCATATATATTATATATGTTCATATATATTTTATATATGTTCATATATATATTATATATATATATATTATATATATTTATACATGAATAAAATGAATGAGGTTTATTTGTGAAAAGGCTTGACGCTTGACTTTGACGCATTAAGTAGTTTACAATAGATTTGGAGTAAATTCAAATGTATCAGAAGTCATATTAGTAAAACTCTTCAAACTCTTTACTGTTTTATGACAGTTTTCATTGTGATGGTAGTATACTGATAATGATAAAATTCATGTGGCAATTAATATCATATAACGATGTAATAATATTTGTAACTACCATAATATTTGTAATAACCATTTTATTATAGGTTATAGCTTGATAATAATGGTTGTTAAATGTTTATATGTATATAAATTATAACATTACAGAGAATAACACCGACTGTAAAAAAAAAATAATGGAAGCAATGAAAAGAACAACTTAATATAAATTTCATATAATACTCAAAACACTACATATATGTACATGTAAGAAAATAACATGTTAATAATAATATTATGAATATTATTTACATAATCTTCATTATAAGGCGAAGAGTTATAAACATTTTACTACCATTGTTATGAGGGCCAGCACAGCTTTGAACATCATTTAACATAATGGTAATAAGAACCTAAAAGATTGATTTATTGATATGAAGATACGATAATATGATATATAATATATTATCATATTAATATACGTAGTCAAGACAAACCGTCCGATAAATTGTCCCACCCTGGCAATCCATACTATCATAGGGCAACAAATTATTTCAATAATCATAAGAAATCCATGACAAAAAAAAAATTGGACTATTAGAATAGTTTTCATATATAATTAGTACACAGAGCACTTATTTTATAGCAGATAAGAAAAAGGACAAAGTGTACATGACGTTTTAATTTCATTGTCTATTCGATTTCCATGATATGATCAGCAATGGGCGTGATTCTCCAAAGCAGAGTCATAACTTCTCCACCACTAGGATAAAAAGAACCGTTGCCAACCATGTGAGAAGTGCTATTGACAGCAACTCCTATCACCGTAGTCAAGACAAAACACCCGACAAATTGTCCCGCCCTGGCATCTATCGTCATTCTTTTCATCCTGACAACTGTTGATGGCAAGACTTTCATTATTGAAGGCATTCGAGATATATGGAGCAGCTGAAAACAGCGATGCAATGGATATATAAGAAGAAATGAGATGTACAGCCTCATCACTGTGGTATTTATTCCTATTCCTGTTATATATTCCTTTTATCTTATACCACTCTGTTTCACAATTACATCTATTGTTTTTTCTCCATCACGGTATTAGCTGTAATTACTTAAAATCAAAACACTGTTTAATAGAGACGAAATGATACATTTCTTAATCAATATTATCCATTACTTAGGAATAATGGATGAGATGAAGTGATCACGTATATATGTATATATATGAAAGGAAAA
This sequence comes from Penaeus chinensis, assembly GCF_019202785.1. Lineage (NCBI taxonomy): Eukaryota > Metazoa > Arthropoda > Malacostraca > Decapoda > Penaeidae > Penaeus > Penaeus chinensis. The sequence goes on along the minus strand of NC_061856.1, from coordinate 3,483,877 downwards.
CAGCCTTAATACATACAATTAAATTAAATGTAACGTTTCGAACTCTTCATGAGTTCCTCTTCAGACGAATGATAAACCAAAATGGATACAAGGAGAGAATTTTGACAAGAATATATAGTGATTGAGAGACAGAACAAACGAGTAGAATCAGGTCTCAGGACGAGGGTCAAGGTCGAAGAGTCTGGGGAAGGCTTTGCTAACTAACGAGGAGGTAAGGTCATCCAAGCCCCATTGACTAGCACTCAAGTTAAAATTAGGCATTATTCTAATTAATAGAGATTCTAACATTTTCCTTTCGTACGAATTAGCTGATTTATGAATTAATTTACCGTTTTTCCAGTTAAGCTGGTGACCTTCATCACGCAAATGGACGAAACACGCATTTGAATCTCTGGCATATCTAACGTCACGTTTATGTTCACTTATTCTTTTCTCAAAAGCTCTACCGGTCTCACCTATGTAGAACTTAGGGCAAACATTACAGGGTATAGTATAAATACCGGGAGCAGTCCCCAGAGCACCGCTAGTCGCATTGTGTTTAACCAAACTATTACGCAACGTGTTCGGGTACGTAATAACAATATCAATTCCAACGCCTTTAAACATGTGTCGTTTCTCATCGAGGGACGGGTTATACGGAATAATTAAGAGATTATTGTTACTATCCTGTTGAGTATTACGGGAATGAGTGTAAAACTTCCATCTCGCAGATGAATGAGCCTGCTTTAAGAAAAAACGAGGATATCCTAATTTAGAGAATATGACGTGAATTTCTCGATCGATAAATTCATTATCACAAATCCTATATGCTCTCAGAAACATGAACGAGACTACTGACTTCTTAACATACAACGAGAAAAAAGGAAGGTTATTAGCGGTGTGTGTATGTTTACGGTAAACCGAAAATTTAAGCGTGCCATTTACATTGAATAAAAGGACGTCGATAAAAGGTAATTTACCTGAATCTTCCCATTCAACTTTGAAATTAATAGTACGCACGAGGTTGTTGAGTTTACCGAAAAAATCATCAAAGTCGGTTTACTTGCCACAAAGAAAAAAAATGGCATCAACATAACGAAACCAAATCGTTTCGGGAGGGAGAATAGACGGAAGGAGTTCAGATTCAAACAACTCCATATATAAATTCGCAAGCACCGGCCTTAAGCTACTTCCCATCGCGATACCATTGATTTATTTATAAAATCCACCGTCAAAAATAAAGACATTATTCGTGACATACAAACGGATGAGCTCGATAAAGCAATTGACCGGAATAGGGATCTTCTCATCGACAAAGAATCTACATCAAAACTCACCAGTTTCTTACCGTGCGTCGGCAAGTTTCTAACCTTATCCATGAAATCCATAGAATGTTTGATATGACTATCAGAAAATGATCCCATAAAAGGAGATAGAACACTCGCTAGCCAAGAGTCTAAAGGACGGGTAACTGAGTTGCAAGACGAAATTATAGGCCTTAGAGGGACACCCTGTTTGCGAGTTTTTGGAAGGCCATAAAAATACGAAATTGAGGGATTAATCGTTCTAACGCGATCGAAAAATTTGGGGTCGGGACATTTAGCAGCAATACGCCTGAGGTTTTTACGAAAATATTCCGTGACTGATGGGTAAGGGTTAGAGCGCAGTTTTTGATACGTTCAGGAGGGAATGAGCTCCAGTCTTTGTCTCTCAATCACTATATATTCCTGTCAAAATTCTCTCCTTGTATCCATTTTGGTTTATCATTCGTCTGAAGAGGAACACGTGAAGAGTTCGAAACGTTACATTTCAATTTTTTTTCTTACTGTGGCTGTTTTCCTTTCATCTTTGTGTACACGTTACTGTGTTTGTCTTTGTGTCATGTATATATATGTATATATTTACATATATATTGCATGTATATATAAATGGAATGTATGTACAATTTAATTGTATGTATTTTAAAGGACAATTAATTGAGGACAACTGCAAAGTATGCATGACAGTTTAATTTTGTTGTCTATTCGATTTCCATAATTTGATCAACACTGGGCATGATTCTCAAGAGAAGACTCATAATTTCCTCACCACTGGAATAAGCAGAACCGATACCAAGCATGTGAGAAGTGCTATTAATAGCAACTACAACGCCAGCATAAGCCACACCTATCACCGTTGTCAAGACAAGACGCCCGAGAAATTGGCTGACCTTGGCACCAATCGTCATCCTTTTCACCCTTACAACTGGCGATAATGTTCGGTTGGCATCTCCAAGACTTTCTTTATTGATGTCCTTCGCAATATATGGAGCAGATGAAACCAGCAATGCAGCGGAGATAAGAAGAAACGAGATGCACAGCCTCATCACTGTGGTGTGAACCCTAATGGTGCAAGAGAAGTGATGTGTGAGAGCATCACCTGGCTGATTTTATCTGTCCTTTGACCTCATCATACGGGTTGGTGACCTTCGTATTAGGAAAAAAGAGCCTGGGACTGCACATTCTCCAAGTGAAAACTATATCCTGAAAATATTGTCAGAAATATATATCAACATTTGAATTAAAATAATTAATGGATACACATACGCATACATACGGGTATATATATGAATGAAATACGTTTCTTAAATAATTTTAGTGTATATTGAACCCTAGGGAAGTTAGTACAGCAAGAAAGAAAGTTTCATCGTTTTCATTTCGATCAGGATAAGGTTTTCCTGTTCCTAGGATAGTAGTGGATGACCTGAGACAGTGACCTCTCCTTATAATTGGCAATTAAAGTTATATTGTTTTTCTTGATTCTATGTTAGTTTGTGGGAAGGCTTGTGATAACTACGGTGATCGGAATGCCTTACGCTACAGTTGGAGTAGAGGTATTAGGAATGTTTAGATGGTAATTTGATAATTAAGGTCTTTCTTGATACTGCACATTATTGTCACAGTAAAATTGTTATAGTATTTTCATTATTTATAAAGTGTAATCATGATTTACTGCAGTTACAAGTCGTTACCATTGTGATTATAATTATATACATAAATATATTATCATAATGGTATATGCGATTAACTCGGTGATATCAAATTGTAGTCACTTATTAGACGTAATTGTTTATTCAATAACAATTAAT
>NC_061856.1:3465771-3473271 GCF_019202785.1 Penaeus chinensis | reverse complement strand
TCTATTTACATAAAAATACTGATTTCGATAATGATCAAAGTAAGGGTGACGGTAAGTATGATGATGTCGATATTAATAATGATTTTAATGATGATAATCATAACAAGAATTAAAAAAAAAAAAAAAAAAAATGGAAAAGAAAAAAAAGATCAACAACACGTCGGCGACATCTGAAGAATATCGCTCATCTCCGAGAAAGGAGGTCGAGGGAGGCTGGCTGATGTAATATGCAGCTCCGTGAATGTCCTCAACTTTCCAATATCGCCGACGCCGTTCCCAGGGTGAAAGTGCGCTTGGAGTGCTCTTGGGTTCGGTAAACACAGGCGCCTTCCGGGTTCGTTTCTTTGTTTTGTGAAGGTGTGTATGTATGTGTGTATGAATATGTGCGGGGTGTGTGTGTGTGTGTGGGTGTACATATATGTGTGTGTGTGTGGGTGTACATATATGTGTGTGTGTGTGGGTGTACATATATGTGTGTGTGTGTGTGTGTCTATCTATCTATCTATCTATCTATATGTGAGTGTGTATATATATATATATATATATAAACATTATATGCATATGCACGTGTGCGTGTGTGTATCACACACACACACACACACACACACACACACACACACACACACACACACACACACACACACACACACACAGATATATGCATATATACATATATTAAATATATATATATATATATATATATATATATATATATATATATATACATGTATGTATATAACATAATATATATTTATATATGCATCTCTATGTGTGTGTATATCTCACGTACACACACACACACACACACACACACACACACACGCACACACACACACACACACATATATATATATATATATATATATATATATATAATATCTATAGATGCATATGTGATGTTTACAGCTATATTTGTATATACACATACACATTATCTCACGTACACACACACACGCACATACAAACACACATAGACATGGAGATATTCTTTAAACCTAGGGTGAATGCCTGAGTCAATTCGATTCTTCGGAAATAGTTTACATCTAGGACACGACTGCGTGTCCTTATTCCTAAAAAAATATATGAACTAATTCTACTAAAGGAATCCCCGGATCTCTCTCTCTCTCTCTCTCTCTCTCTCTCTCTCTCTCTCTCTCTCTCTCTCTCTCTCTCTCTCTCTCTCTCTCTCTCTCTCACTCTCTCTCTCTCTCTCTCTTTCTCTTTCTCTCTCTCACTCTCGTATTTTGACACTTAAAACAATTTTTTTTTTTTTTTTTCGTGGGGCACAGAAGGGCAAGCATTGACAAAAGAACAGCACCGGCCTTATCAACCCCCAGAGAAAAGGTCCGCTTACTGCCTTGCGCTTGCCTTGGCGAGGGACCTTCCCCCATTTAAAACTTATCTTATTTTTTAACGCGTACTTCCACACTGATTTCACTGTGATGATGAATCTTAATGAATTGCGTGTTTGCCCCTGCCGATGTAGTAATATCAGGCACCGTCTGCTGTCAAATGTGCGTCCGAATTGTGTGGTACTTTGGTACGGTCTCCATAACTAGCTAGTAATGCCATTATTATTAAAGATTGTTTCTATATTTGGGTAATGTCTTCCTGTTGTTGTTAAACTAAAAAATAATAATAATAATAATAATAATAAATAATATAAAAGGCATAACAAAGAATAAAACTTAAAAATATAATCACTCGGTCCAGCCGCAAGCGTGCTTTAGATATAATTGCAAGAGTTCTTCCTTTCTAGGACTTCTTGAAACATTAAATTTTCGCAAGAACATCACCGATCTGATCTGACTCTATACTTAAATGTATTTTACCTTTGACACATTTTCCAGGTACACGAATCAGGAAAGTCATCCGCCAGTTGCTTTATGAATACTTGAGGAAGCAATCCTCTCTTATTTTCTCTTTATATTCGCAATGATTCTGATCAGTAAAATATATTTTGTCCTCTAACAGACCGTACCATTTATTTGCCTGGAAACACGACTTTCCGATATGTGGTTTTAGACTGGAGGAAATTGGTGGGAACTTTTGTAAAATATGGAGTTTTATTTGATTTTTTTTTTCAAGAAAACTATAAAATGCTCATCTTCCAAATTCTCCTCTTCAGAATTCGCTAAGTGTATATTATTTTAAACCTGTATCAGAGATCCATATTTACCCCCATCTAATGTATAAATCGCATTCTCTGTTTTACTTATGCCATGAACTGGAATCTATTTCGCGATGAAAAAGCATTTTGTTTCTTCGGGCTATTTTGTTTCGTACCATTGTAAATTTATAAAGTGTTCTATATAGTCTCTCTGGAATGTTCAGATCGTTGTTTGTCTTGTATTTTAAGCGTTTCAAATCAATAACACTAACAAACATGTATTTGTTGAGAATCTTTCAATATGTTGAAAAAAAATATGAGTAAACGAGAAAGGAAACAGACGCAATGGTCAGAAAAGAGTAGAAGAAGGTGATCCGCACAGGCGACTCAGCAGACACGCAAGAAGAAAGCCACAGGTGATTAAAAGCCACACAGCAACTGTATCAGATCATGCTCATAGTGTAGTAAAAAGTGTTATAGGAAAGGCGTTCGTTCACCTTTACTAAAACTCTGTCAAATGTACAGTATATGCATCTTGAATATTTAAACTTTTTCATGAATATTTATTCATATGGGCAAAACACATGAATGGGGAAAGGCACACAAACACATATAAACACAAAACAGACACATGTATGCCCACATGTGTGTGTGAGGGTGTCTGTGTGTGTGTGTGTTTGTGTGTATGTGTTTGTGTGTCTGTGTCTGTGTGCGCATAAACAAATACATATATAGATAGATGGATATAGATACATATATGTGTGTATTTGTAAACATATATAAACAAACACATGTATGTGTATGTATATATATACACACATATATACATTTATATATATATATATATATTCATATATATGTGAATCTCGCACATTTATACGCACGCGCACACACACACACACACACACACACACACACACACACACACACACACACACACACACACACACACACACACACACACACACACACACACACACACACTGTCCCTAGCAGCTGCCTTCCCTCCTTAGGCGGACGCAGGTACCCGTTCTTCTTTCTTCTTTGACACTCCTGCGACGGGAGCGAACACCCGCCCACGAAGGGAGCCGCCGCATGAAAGACACGCCGTCAGGCAGAGGGAGAGAGACGAGAGACGGCAGACAGACCAAGCCACACAGGGTTCAAGCTGCACCACCTCGTCCTCGAGCCCGGGGACACGGGGGGCGCGAGGTCCTTGGGGTCTGACATCTATCTTCAGTAATAAATCTAACAAGCTAAGACCCTTTTCATTAACCGCCCAAAGACATCTAACGTGTCGTTCATAGTCTGGAGCCAGCGGTCTGACGTTTATATTTTGGTGGCAAACGGCGGCTTTACGTTCATAATATATATATATATATATATATATATATATATATATATATACACACAAATACATACATATATATATATATACACACAAATACATACATATATATATATATATATATATATATATATATATGTACATAAATTATATTATATATATATATATGTACATAAATTATATTATATATATATGTACATAAATAATATCATATATATGTACATAAATAATATTATATATATATATATATATATGTACATAAATAATATTATATATATATATGTACATAAATAATATTATATATATATATATATATATATATATATATATATATATATATATATATATATATATATACATGTATGCATACGTGCACGCACATGCACACACACATACATGTCTATATATTATATATATATATATATATATATATATATATATATATATATATATATATATATATACATATACATATATATACATACATATATATATTTATATATACATATACATATATATATAAATATACATATATATATACATATATATATATATATATATACATATATATATATATATATATATATATATATATATATATATATATATATATATACACATATTCAGGTTCAGGGGTCCCGTAAGCCGCCAGAGTTGGGTCGTCGGGGCACCACGATGGACGCGCGTCTGGACTGCTTCCTCCACTTGCGTAGTGGCAAAGTCGGCGCCCGTCCATTCCTTGATGTTGTCTATCCATTTCGTTTTCTGTCCGCCTCTCCTTCTGCCACCTTTAACTGTTCCCTGAAGAATGGTCTTGGCCAGTCCTGAGGATCGTGACATGGCCATACCACTGCAGTTTTCGTCTTCTGACGGTTGATAAGAGCTCTTCTTCAGGTTCTATGTGATCTGTGATGATTTTGCGCACTGTTTCATTTGTCACATGCACACTGTAGCTGATGTCCATTATCTTCCTGTAGCACCGCATTTCCACAGCCTGGATTTTCCTTTCTAACTCAGCTGTGAGAGTCCATGTCTCGCATGCGTAGAGGAAGGCTGCATTTACACCAAGCGAATCGAATCTATTCAATTCATGAAGAATCAACACGATTCATGAATCGTGTTGATTCGCCACACTAGTGTCAATGTAACCGTTTACACCAGGCGAATGGATTCAAATCAAATCATGCCGATTCATGACCATTCAGAATCAATGATGGGTTTGGACCCATTTTTTCATCAGTCAAGGCGAGCGGGAAGCATCATGCAACTGGAACTCCTCATCAGTTTAGTAAAAGAACGACGTACTATTTATGATCCTAGTGATCCTGTGCTCCGAAATCATGAAGTAATTGCTGCGTTATGGAAGGATATTGTTATATTGATCCCTCTCCGAAGAATACCTTTACACCTGCTAACCTCCATATTAGTTACCAAGTCTCTTGCCAATGTTATTAATAAACCTAAAGCATTCCATTAATATTCTCTAAGATAAAAGAACGAATAAGAATTAGGCAATGCAAATGGTGGGGGCTTAAGAGGCAGAAACAAAGCCAATGTAGGGATCACCTCTACCTTGGACTTCAGCCCTCGCCTCAACTCATTTTGCAGGGTCTTCTCCTCCTTTCGTTTTTCTTCTCTTAATCCCCTCTTCTGTCCACTTACCCTAATTGCTAATTTTTACCCTTTTCGCACAATACCTTGTCATAATGCTGTGTGACCTTTAATTTCTGGCACATTTGTTTGTCTTGACCAGTGACCTTTATGGAAATCCACAAACATCGCCTTGTGAACAAAAAAACATTTTAGTCGCCCCACCCTATCACTATATTTTAAATACGCCGCTTTATGACCTTAGATGTTGACGCGGCAGTTTTTTTTTTTAGTAAATGAATAGATAATGTAAATGATAGAAAAAGGTTCATGCTACATTTCCAAATTGCAAGTTGTGTGTTGAAGATGCAAAATAAATACTATCTCAGTATATAAGTGAATGTAATGCAATGCGAGACTGATAATTTCCTGTGGCGTATTTTGTTTTATTTCGAAGTTTTCAATACAGGGCATTTTGATACTTTACCCCAACTTTACATGCTATTTATAATGAACAAAAGGGTATTTTGTCAAACATATTCAATACGTCCATACTCCTCGAAGGCTGCCTTGGTACTGAATGATGTGTTGATCAGATTCAGTCGGTTGGAACTATGCCGATTAAAAATGACTCGAGTCAAATGATTCTTCATGAATTGAATCGATTCGATTCGCTTGGTGTAAACGCAGCCGAAGCGCATGCATCAGTCTTAACTTTGATTTCAGAGTCACATTTTTGTCATTCCATATAGGTTTCAGTTTGGCAAGTGCGGCTGTGGTCTAGTCTTGATCTCTGGACTTGATCCTTCATCTGATATGACAGCCCCCAGGTATTTGTATTTTGTTACAGACTCGAGTTTCTGACCGGTGATGGTAATGTTCGAGATGATGCCGTGGGGACTGTTGGACATTATCTTTGTCTTTTCTGCACTAATTTCCATTCCGTACTTGGTAGAGGTTGTGTCCACACAGTTGACCAAGTCTGAGTTCCTGCTCTTTTCCAGCTAATCCATCTATATAGTCAGCAAATCGAAGGTTTGTGATGGTCCGACCCCCGATGCTGACTGATCCTTCATGTTGGTTCAGAGCTTCAATCATGATTCTCTCCAGGAAGATGTTGAACAGTGTTCGAGAGAGGAGGCAGCCTGTCTCACTCCGATTGTTGTCTGGAACCACTCGCCTATGATGCTGTTGACTACTACTGCTTGGGTGGCTGATGAGACTGATGGTTCTGTAGTTGGAGCATATATATACATATATATGTGTGTGTGTGTGTGTGTGTGTGTCTATATACATTTATAAATATATATATATAAACATATATATATGTATGTATGTACATTTTATAGAATTTGATTATATATATGATTATATATACATATATATGTATGTATGTACATATGTAAATATATATACGTATATATATACATTATATATATATATGTATGTATGCATGTATGTATACATATATCATTACTCTATCTTTCAAAGGTCAGTAGCCTGGAAAAGTTATCGACTTTTTCATCCTCCTGGTAACTTTCCTAGAATTCCGGTCCATTCCTTGAGTAGGGACATTCACGCCAAGTGGAAGGAAAAAGAGCTCAGAAGAAGCCCAACCCCCGCCCTTGAGTAGATTACTTGTGAGCGCAGGCCGGCGTAACAGCGGAAGAGGGTAGACCGTGATGATTACGGTGGTCGTTCTGTTAGAGCAAGAGTGAACATTCGGGTCAGCACACACTGACGCCGAATCCACACATACGTTTGTTTCTCTTTCTTTGCCTCTCTCTCTCTCTCTCTCTCTCTCTCTCTCTCTCTCTCTCTCTCTCTCTCTCTCTCTCTCTCTCTCTCTCTCTCTCTCTCTCTCTCTCTCCATCTATATATCTATCGATCTAGATCTGTATATACGTCTTTCTCTCACATTCTCCTTTCACAAGGAATTGTACTACATAAAATTTATTTGCTTGTTTGTTTATCCCTTTACAACAGCCAAGGGACTTATACCCACAAGACCATTGGGTGTGGGGGGTTTTTCTACCTCTTTGCCGTCCCTTTTCCCAGTTCAATCCCCTGATGGCTTTTCCAGTTGCAATAAAGTCATTAGAGGAAAGAGAAAGAAAACAGATTACTTCCTTTTATTTGCCTGATGTATATTGGGTTGCCGAATGTTGTCTGGGACGTGATTTTTGTGCAATAGAAAACGTAAATTATACTAAAGCGAACGGTATTACCACACTGTCTTGGTTAAGAAATGAGGTAGTTAACGTACAAGTGCAGATGACATGAAACGTACTTTACCCTAATATAAGATATGGTCGTTACAATAAGCATGCAGACGACTGTAGACGTTTCATCAGATTACATGAAATTACATCAATGCGTCTGTAGCAACTACACCAACAACAAATTGCGTTGTTGGTTGTTGGTATAGTTGTTGCACTTGCGTTTATATATA
>NC_061856.1:3423271-3425771 GCF_019202785.1 Penaeus chinensis | reverse complement strand
GAGCCGTAACTCTTTCTCTCAGAGGCAGACTGCTGGGACATATCTGACACGTCGGTTTTCGTAGACGCGGTGTAAACACGTTGATGACCAGAGCTGTTAATGGGTTGAAGGGCCTAACAAACCCTGTTTTCTTTCCCTCTCTTTACGGCTGTATCTCCCTCAATCTCTCGTGGTGTGTAGATTTCCCCCTTAATTCCCTCCTTTCCACTCCCATCATGGCTAAGGCTCATCCACGTTTATAACTGCAAAAAATACCCGACCGATAAAATTCTGGCGGCGACGGACGCTGAGGTGGCGGCTGCTCGACACGCAGGTTTAGAGTAATGTTTACGGTTTAATGGCCTCTAATACGACCACTCTTGAGAAGAAGCTACACTCGTTCGCTCGTTAACTGGCGTGGGAAGAGGTGATAAGGCCAGAGGACAATCCGTCTTTCTGTTTATCAACCTACCAATCTCTGACCCTTCTGTGTCTACGTACTGTGTGTATGAGTATATAGACATGCATTATGTATATGCATTTATATATATATATATATATATATATATATATATATATATATGTATATATATATGTGTGTGTGTGTGTGTGTGTGTGTGTGTGTGTGTGTGTGTGTGTATGTGTGTGTGTGTGTGTGTGTGTGTGTGTGTGTGTGTGTGTGTGTGTTTGTTTGTTTGTTATATATATATGTATGTATATATTATGTATATATATATATGTATTATGTATGTATATGTATGTATTTTTCATTATATATCATATGTATATATAATATATATACATATACATATATAATTGTGTGTGTGTGTAATAATAATAATGATGATGATAATAATAATTTAGTGTTTCGTGTGACAGGCTCTTGTGCTTCAGTCAAATTATGGTTATCTGTTTATTATGCTTCAAAACTACCCCCTGTGTGCAAGGAATGGCCGGGGTTACCATTCAACTAGCGGCGCGGGAACTGACGCAGATCAGCAAGATTGCAAGGCCATTGCACCATACACAACAGTGTGTGTATGTGTGTGTGTGTATTATGTATATATGTGTGTGTGTGTGTGTGTGTGTGTGTGTGTGTGTGTGTGTGTGTGTGTGCATGAAAGTAAACAGCCACAGTAAGAAATTGAATTGAATCGTAACGTTTCGAACGCTTCACGAGTTCCTCTTCAGACGAATGATATACCAAAATAGATACATTTAGGTATATCATTCGTCTTGTGCAGTTTGCCAGGGTGGTAAATAAAGGACTAAACTAAATATACTTTATATATATATATATATATATGTGTGTGTGTGTGTGTGTGTGTGTGTGTGTGTGTGTGTGTGTGTGTGTGTGTGTACACGCACACACACACACACACACACACACACACACACACACACACACACACACACACACACTCACATACACACACATATTTTACTGTTCGTCAGCTAGGCCAAGATGTCAAGATATATATATGTATATATATATATATGTGTGTGTGTGTGTGTGTGTGTGTGTGTGTGATATAAAAGCACCTTACATTGAGGATGCCCAATCATATGACGTTAAAGACTGGCATTGCCAGTTCAGGTTGAAGATCTGTGGAAATGGCTTCTATCCCAAGATGAAAACATCATCCATCATGTAGAAACTGCTATTTTGGAAGATCGCCGTATTACTGATCGTCAGGTAGCTCAATATGTCAAGATTAGTGTTGGGTATGTGGACAAGATAACCATCTACAAAAGTTATCTGCTTGATAGTTTCCCATGCTACTCACACCTTTCCAGAAGCAGGAACTGGTCCAATGTCCCAAGGCTCTTTTGGCCATGTGCCAAGAAAACCAGAAGGACTTATTTGGCAGACTAATTACGCAGGTTGAAACTTGAGTCCATCACTATGATCCAGAAACTAAGGCCCAGTCAAAACATTGGAAGCACTCTGACTTGCCTCCCCTCAAAAAGGCACGTGTCAAACCCTCAGCAGGCAGGGTCATGGTCACAGACTTTTGAGAGCAGCATGGAGTACTGAAGCTTAATACACTTCGCTGCTACACAAATTGCGGGAGGCTATCAAAACTAAGAGGTGTGGAATGTGGACCAAAGGTGTCTGCCTCCTACAAAACAACCCCCCTGTTCACGACTCTCACATTGCTCAGATGAAGTGCGGTCCTGTGCTACGACATCCTTCCTCATCCTCCTTATTCTCCTGACCACCCGAATTTCGCCTATTTTTCGCTCAGGAAGTCCTTTTTGGAGAGCAAACATTTCCAAGACGATGAGACACTGATTTCTGAAACCACTTCATGGCTTCAAACGCAACCTGCGGACTTCTACAAGTGAGAAGTCCACAGTTGCATAAAGCGATGGGAGAAGTGTATCACTCTTGGAGGGTCCTATGTAGAGAGAGATTAATAACTATACGAATTTTAATTCTTTTACGTCCAAGAGAGGCGGGTCAGAGTAAATCTTTAATGAGTGCCCCGCATATAAATATATATATATATATATATAT
>NC_061856.1:3413271-3418271 GCF_019202785.1 Penaeus chinensis | reverse complement strand
ATCATCCGAAAGATTATTAACAAGGCATGCAAATGTAGATATGATTTATCCCCCCCCCCCCCCAAAAAAAAAAAAAAAAGCTTTCAGAAAATTTCCACTGTATGGTTTTCATTGTTCAGTAAATACAAAATGTGTAATATCTACAGTCTCCCTTCAGTATCTGGGAAATAAAATGAAAATTATAATTCGTATATCATTACTCTTGCTCTAGTGTATAAATGCTTATATTATAGCAATAATGGTTATAATGACAATAGTTATAATTATATCAATAATAGCCATAATCATTATGAATTATTATCTATCATTATGATGATTATAACACGCACTCACACAGACACACACTCTCACACACCACACACATTGAGTGCTGTAGTTGTAATTATTTCTATTGATATTGCTATTATTATTATTATTGTTATCATCATCATGATTATGATTATTATTATTATTATTATTATTATTATTATTATTATTATTATTATCATTATTATTATTGTTTTGTTATTATTGTTATTTTTTTCATTTTTATTATCATAATCATTTTCATGATTATCATTATCATCATCATCATCATAACCATCATCCTTTTAATTTTTTTTTTTTTGCAATTATTATTTTTTTTTTTGTTTGTTATGGGAGAGAGACAGAGAGAGAGAGAGAGAGAGAGAGAGAGAGAGAGAGAGAGAGAGAGAGAGAGAGAGAGAGAGAGAGAGAGAGAGAGAGAGAGAAAGAGAGAGAGAGAGAGAGAGAGCGACAGACAGACAGACAGAAAGACAGACAGATAGAGAGACACATACAGCAGGCAGAGACAATTGAGTTTGATTCTGGTTTGATGAAGATTATCATGAGAACTCAAAAAGTGCTGAGGATTTTCAGTCGACGCTCAAGGTACCAAAAGCGTTACGACCGTCGAAAACTCATCAATAGAACAGGGCTGGATGTAACGTTAGAGGTTGCATAACCTGTCGGCTCAACGGAATTTTATAAATTGAACCTTATGGAGAACGCAGTAACGGGATGAAGGTCAAACTTAACGAAACGGGACAAACGGGGACGTTATATTGGGAGGAAGCTTAGATACGTTATAACGTGAATGAGCTCACGAAAACGTCGAAACACGACACGGCTACAGGCAACTGCAAGGTGAAAAGAACTTTATATTGGCTCAAAGTAACGACAAAGCTCAAGAAAATGTTATGAAGGAAAGTGGTATTAGACTTAAATAAACACTTTGGCGGGACGAAACTGAAAGAAACGTTATAGCGGATTAAGGGTTAAGGAAACGTTTTGACGGGATGAGGCGCAAGGGAACGTTATAACTGAACAAGACTAGAAGGAATGTTATCACGGAAAATCACTCCAGGGAACACCATGAACATCATATAACAAGACAGGGTTAAAGGTTTAGGCTGATGCGAAACCTAAAACTGGATAAGGCATAAGAGAACCTCATATCGGAATGAGGTTCAAGGAAAAAGGTTAACAAGGAACACAACGGAGGCAAAAAGTTAAAAGACATAATTCCTGCGATAAATATACGGTCTAATGGGACAAGACTTAGGGTGATATTTATAATGAAATGAGGAATCCTAATATTGTGGAAGGAAGTTGACTTAAAAGAAAAGAAAAATAAAATAGAAAAAATAAAATGGAGTAATAATAAAGGGTACACTTATGATAGGACAAAGTTCAACAAAACATTGTATCTCAAAGAAACGAAGGTAGAAGATAGTACATTCTAGTGGCATGAGGCATAAAAAAGGTATACAGGGACGAGCCAAGACCCATGGGAACATTATAACAGGATTTAAGGGAACAGCGAAAGTTATATGAGGCTCAAGGGAAGTGTTCTGAAGGGATGAGGTTCGAATTCACATTAAAACTAAGGCTCTAAGAGAACGTCAGAATGGGAGGAGGTTTAAAGGAAACAATATCAAGGGATGTGGTTCAAGGAAAGATTATAATGAGAAGATAATATCTGTGGAAACTGAAGCTTTCAGGGACGTAGGAACAGGTAAGGCTCACCGAGGGAAAATGCAGGACAGGGAAAGGGGGAACGTGAGAGTTCAATTTACTGTTTTCGCCTAAAGGAAGGAAAAATGAAAACTCCTGGTTTGTGTAACCGTGTGCAATTTTGTAAATACAAATATGTATATATATACATACATACATATATATAATATAATATATATGTGTGTGTGCGCGAGCGCGTGATTGCATGTACGTGCGTACATAACACACACACACACACACACACACACACACACACACACACACACACACACACACACACACACACACACACACACACACACACAGGGCCCTGGTATAAACCGAACTTCCCTTAGTATTACATTGAAAATAGAAAGCTGGTAAAGGGATATTTTCTAATTAAATCTTTTTAATGACATCATCGGATAAATCAAGTTCGACTTAAACTCCTTAGGATAGAAGGCCGAAAGCCAGTTATGCAATCTTATCAATTAGTTATCTTTTCCTTTTCATACCTGTATTTAGCTTTGGTAATCGTAAGCTATGTTTTGACTCATAACCATTCTGTTTTTAAAAGCACATGCTGTTTTTTTGTTTTCCCCCAGAAGTAATCAATAACGAAATAAAGGCACTCTTTGTCATGCAACTTTTATTCCTTTTCTTCAAATTATAAGGTATGTAATTACCACACAGTATAATCTCTTCATTTCCGCCTATTGAGCAATCCTTTACACTGTATAACTGTTTAACATTTACAATCACTTTAAACGATATAGTATCGAGGTCTACGAACATAATGGATTCAGGCCATGAAAAAAAAAAAAAAAATATAGAAATGACAAGAGCGTTGACAAACTTGAGTGAATGCAGTTTTCCCGAATTTAACCGGTGATTTAGATTGGGTTAACTAATCCATTTACACAGTCATGGGCCATTCTGAAAGGAATATTACAGACATTGGCAGGAGGGGACTGACAGGTTAGGCCATGGATCGCCGGAGTCTGACACACGATTTGTCGATCTGAACGACTATGCCTCAACCTCCAATGGATCCCTGGTTAGTCAGTGTTGTAACCTCGAAGCAGAAACTCCGCCATTGGACATTCGTCTGCTCTACCTATTTTAAAACTTCAAAGACTTCGTAATGACCTCCTGTTTCTGTAGGATGTGTGTGAGGTAGCGTTCTTCCTTCCCGCGCTGGTTGTGGAAACCTTGCAGTCATTAACAAGCAATGTACAGGATATCCGCTTCCTGGTTTTGCAAGCCTTTTACAATGGCCAAAATGATTCCTTACCGGTTCTTTGCAGTGTATATAAGTTGATTAAAGACTGTATTTTTTTTTTTTAATTTAAATAAATTAGAAAATGCCAAAGGTCGTTAGAACATCTCCTGAGACTGCGGTTAATTTTCCCGATTATTTATCTACTGTATCGGTCCCTATAGTGTTCCCTTTAGCTTGCTATCAAACACGTGAATTTTGGCGCTAATCATTTTACCGTCACGTTATCCTAAACGAGAGCGGCGCATGTAGAGAACGGATATTGATTTGTCAATAGACAGATCCCTTTCTTATTGTTAATTCTACCAAAACCTGAATATTTCCTGTACATTACCTTTAGGATGGAGAGCTATCTAGCGGGTATAGGGTCAGGTGCAGAGTTTTTTTTTATTTCGTCTTCTTCCAATAAATCCACGTGCCTCATAATACCACTCGCGCACGAAACCCTTGTGAGTAGGACAGTTCAGTCTGCCTTCGAGTTAGGAAGAGGCAATACCCAGACTGCGATGGAAGCAACGATTCTCGGCTGAATCAAAAATCTCTTTTAAAGTCTCCTAACTGCCATTCGAACTGCTATTAGTTTTAATTACCTTTTGAGATATCAAGGGCAAAGTCTATCCGCAAGGACGTTCGTGTATACTCGGACGCACAGTGACACACATCTAAAGGCGTGTGGGTGTAAAATCAAACGGAGTGAAAATATCTACATTTAAAATAAATAACATGTAGGATTTTGTGTGCAAATCACTCGTTCCAGACACGTCGTTGAACAGGCTGCGGTGGCAAACCTACATTTTTATTTTCATATCTGCTATTATGCTTGGAGTTGGTTAATACCTTTACTCTTCTTAGTTATGAATGTCATTTATGTGTTTATTTGATTATAAGTATTGCAAAACGTAAATGCAAAAACTGGTAAATCACTATTTTCTCTATTCATTGCTGTAACATCGTGTTATTATCTGAACAGTGATTTACATAATATAAACTTTTCTTCTCTTCATTACAAAGGGACATTGCCTACTCGATTATATATATACATACATACATATATATATATATATATATATATATATATATATATATTAGCAATAAAGAACACCAGCGAGAAATGTGTATGTAATAAATAAATAATGATAAAAATAGGATTATTGATTGTAAACTATATATATACATACATATATATAAACGCATATAAAAAACATATAACCAAGCATTCTATAACAATATAACAACAAATGAACCAAAAAAATGAAATAACAAAGGACGAGTGCGAGTACAGGTGCGCGCGCGCGCGCAAGCGCGTGTGTGTGTGTGTGTGTGTGTGTGTGTGTGTGTGTATGTGCGTGTGCGTGTGCGTGTGCGTGTGCGTGTGCGTGCGTGTGTGTGTGTGTGTGTGTGTGTGTGTGTGCGCGAGCGTGTGTTTGTGTGTGTGTCCTACAAGTAATTATAGCTGTAGTATAGGTTTCCCAATACATGGAGTCAGGCACAACTGATAGACATGAGTTATGATTACGTGCAGCCACCAAGAGACTTGAAAGGGATGCCTGCACACGTTCCTAACATGCAGCGCATGCATCTCAGAAATCAATCATGAAATGTAATTACCGTTTTCATTGCTGCAAGATTGCAAATTGGGGCAAGCGGTTAAGCAGAGCCAATCATTTAGATATGTTCATTCGAAGCCATTATTTATGAGTTAACATTTATTCATCCTGCGTTTTCT
>NC_061856.1:3403271-3405771 GCF_019202785.1 Penaeus chinensis | reverse complement strand
AGGTATATAAAGAGATACTGTAAATGATTACTATAGACACATAGCTAGATAAATAATGCCCATAACTATATGTAGGTAAATCCAAGCTGCAGATATATTAACAAAATGAAAGACTGAAGATATATGAACAGAAAAATAGGTAATTGAAATTATGGTAAACGAGCCATACTCTGAATCATTTGCTGAACGGGGAGATATAAGAAAATAAATAAATTGGAGAGAATGCACGAGTCTAGACCATGCCTCATAAAGGTCAAACAGGCAGAGGGAAAAATTATGGAATGTCTAAAATATTTGACTTTCCTCACCTCATTTTTTTTTATTTTTATATTTCCTTCCTTTCATTAGCCTCCCCTCTGTTTTCTTGTCTATTGTTCTCTTTATTTTGAATAACTCGGAAAATACGAGCAGTTCAATTTCATATTGAACGTAGTGATAAATACAATTTGTAATTCTAAATCGTTTTAGTGGTTTTGTCGCCGTATTTAAGACGAGTATTCACGACCTAAGTTCTAGTACTGGAATTTTTAAACGATAGAACGTATTCGAAATAAAGATTTAAAGAACATAAATGAATACACAGGAGAACGTAAACCAAAAAGAAGACGCAAGGAGAATGATAGAACAAGAGAACACAGCGAAGAACCAGTAATAGTTCTGTGAAGCAACGATTCTCATACAAAAGAAACTCCTCGGGAATAAAAAAGCACGGCAATAAATCTGGAGAAATGATCAAATCTCTGGTACAAATGGGAAGAGAAGCACAAGCACAAGAAAGCAAGAAAGGTGCTGGTGTAGTAGCAATGCTCACCATGTATCGTCGGATACATGACCTTTAGTCTGCTCCCAATCCCGACCTTAAAAACAGTAACGTGGTTACCCCGACCCTGTCTGCTTAGCGAAGATAATGGTAGTAAGTAGCCAGGGCATTTTTTGCCGCTCTCTCGTCCTCTTTCTCCCTTTGGCGCTGTCTTAAAGGATCAGGCAGTTTCACACTTGGGAGGAGCTTTTAGTCTGTGTTTGCAGGAACATTTCAACAAATGGATCTCAGCTGTAATTAAATTCGTGAATATGTTTCGCTGATAACATGAAGTGTGTGTGTATGTGTCTTTGTGTTTGTTTTTGTCTCTCTCTCTCTCTCTCTCTCTCTCTCTCTCTCTCTCTCTCTCTCTCTCTCTCTCTCTCTCTCTCTCTCTCTCTTTCTCTATCTAGATCTCTAGACCTCTAGATCTCTAGATCTCCTAGTAAATATTATAACATTCACTTAGTAATATGATACTTAGTACATCTACACAGGACCGTTTTTTTGTCATCGTATCTTTCTATCCTTTTCTCTTACAGAATATTGTAGTGAGAAACATATAAACATACCGTTGTTAACTGAAGAAAACGCACTATTTCTAATCCAATAGAAACCTAATGTAAACACTTATCAAAGGTATTTAGGGTGTGAACATTACAATATCGACTTGACTGTCTCACTAGAGCAAATAAGTATTAATTTATGCTACACTGAAGTATAATAGTGAATGATAATCATCACCAAAGATATATTGCTCGTATATGTGTCGCAATTAGGTGCAAAATTATGAAAGGGCATTCGGAATTGCTGTGTCAGTTACAGAGGACTTTGTGGGCAGAAGTTTTTTTTTTTTTTTTTATATACTCACTGTTATTTTTATTGTTTTCATTACATGCACACACCCTTCCTCTCTCCCTCAGGGGTATCTTGAACGCAGTGTAGGCTCTCAAGTAAAGTGGTGTACTAGGGCCCCTACTTACACAACGACTCCCAGGAATAACAATGTAAATGGTCGATGAAATTAAACAAAATCTACGTTCAGCGTTTAAACATTCTACCAGCAAATAATAATTTAATATCGTATTTGTTTATTCACAGCCTATCACAACGTACATAGATTAGAATAGGGTCCTATGCCCGTGGGGCCCCGGGCAACTGCCCAGCGTGGCCATGCGTTACAAAAATGCCCTGCCCTGCCTATAACCCCACTTTTTAAATTCTAGATATATATTTAGAAATAGTTAATAATTACTGTTGTTATATGAACCATATATGTTATCTGACTTCATTTAGTTAGTGTCTGACTTAATGTAAAATCATTCTGGCTGGTAACTTTATTTTTACATTTTTGCATGTACCCTCAAACGCTCCCTTCCTCACTCCCCCCTCATTCCCACCATTTCAGCGCCAGTGGCAAATAACCATCTTGGCTTTTAGTAACAGTCACATCAGTGTCCAATAACCAGTAAGCCCCATCCTTCCAATTAAAAAATGAAATCACGAAAACCATGACTGCACTTACAAATGTCAGTTGCGATTCACCACACAATTGTTCCTCCTTTGCATCTCACTCCATCACACACTTTACAGTCAGCTAACGAATGACTGCAGAAACTAACCTCGGTCGATTCAACCAACTGTACACTCACTTTGACAGAACTCGCTTTGATGCCTGTGATCACCTCTTGCATGAAATCC
>NC_061856.1:3393271-3398271 GCF_019202785.1 Penaeus chinensis | reverse complement strand
TATATGAGATTCAGCAAAGGCAAATTACGTTTCTTGATTAGTACTAGCAAAATATAAAAACGAAAGTGAAGCCAATAGGATTATAGGATTTGCTTGAGTGATTTTATATAAACTAATTAGTTATAGACAGTCACTATAGCAGTGGGCTATAGGCAAGGATCATAATTGAAAATTGAATAAAAAACACAGAAAAGGTTTAGAAACCACTGACTCATGTGTTCTAGGATGCGGTGCCCTAACCATCGTGAGACAAATCACACAAATTTCTGAAACTACTGAGATGTAACTCTAGTAAACTTCTAACATTGTATATTTATTTACCTGTCCTTGCTGCCAAGCTCGTTACGTGGAGTCTACCTCACGATGGTTACAACACCGCATCATAGAACACAAAAGCAAATCCTTCAGGACTGGCCTTCAAACTATCTTTCCCAACCTCAGCCACAGCCTTTCTGTAACAACCACCGCAGCCACTTGGTTCACCCAGTAAGTCTTCCCTCTCAACCAACATCGGCTTTGGTAAGATTACCATAGTGGCGTGTACCATTTGTTTATTTCATTCCATTTAGAAGGTTATATGTATTCATTTGCATTCCATCTACGTCTATATAGTTTCTTTTTACTTTTATGTATTTGTAATATTGTTGTTTTTACTTCTAAAATTGAGAACCATACACACACACACACACACACACACACACACACACACACACACACACACACACACACATATATATATATATATATAATTATTATTGTGTAACAAACTTTTCGAATGGTTCTTTTGACAAGACTGATGTATACATTCATATATCTATAACATATAATATATATATTTCTTATACATATATACATATGTATAAAATATATATAAACATTATACATTATGGATTATATACATATACATATACACTTACATACATACACACATATTTACATAATATATATAAAAAAATCCTATTATTATTCTTAAGTATATATATGTGAAACAGGAAACAGTTGTAAGGAGATTGGAGAAGATATGTTAATAATCATCATCATTACTAAGAGTATATGATATGAGTGTACGTAGGTGTTAGAGAGAGAGAGAGAGAGAGAGAGAGAGAGAGAGAGAGAGAGAGAGAGAGAGTGTGTGTGTGTGTGTGTGTGTGTGTGTGTGTGTGTGTGTGTGTGTGTGTGTGTGTGTGTGTGTGCGCGCGCGCATGCGTGTTTGATCTCGTCCTTGCTTACGTACGTGCGTGTGTTTAGATAAAGTGATGAGCAGTTAACGATGCATGCATATATAATTTTCAATATGGAAAATTAATCCAGAAATAATATCACCACATATAACATGAAATCCCATCAAAAACTTTCCGGGTGTATATGACAGATATGTTTTTTTGCGCTTGTTAGCTAATGTTTATTTCCCATATATTAATTTGTTTACGTAGTGTGGCTTTGATAACCGTGTGTGTGTGTGTGTGCGCGCGCGCGCGCGTGTGTGTGTGTGTGTGTGTGTGTGTGTGTGTGTGTGTGTGTGTGTGTGTGTGTGTGTGTGTGTGTGTGTGTGTGTGATGTTTGTGTGTATGTAATTATATAATTACATATACATTTATATTTTATATATTTGCATATATACACATATATGTGTGTTAAGTTATTTATATGTGTATGTGTTTGTGTCTGTGTGTGTGTATATATGGGTGTGTATGTATATCTATGTATTTGTATGCCTGTATACGTGTAGAAAGAACTATATCTCCAAAAACACAAAAATACACAAAGAGCTAACAGGGAGAAATATTCGAATTTAAACGAACACCAAGCTAATGGCCACCCTAAGATACCCAAGAAAATGCTATTTGAAGTCACGACTTAAATTCACATCGAAACCGCCACAAGAAATTTGTTTTAAACATTTCTTATCAAGAACAAGGGGGTTTGCAAGAGTAAACGGGTGCTTCGAGACCGAAAATACCCTCAGTTTCTTTATAACTGTTTGTTACTCGCTTGACCTAGTTAGCTGAGAATTGGTGTTTTGCCATAACGTTGTATTTGTACTTTTATATCCTGACAACAATCTGGTGCTACAACAAGTTAAGCCAACACGGTACACATTGTTGTTTTGTGACTACTAAATGTATTTCGTTTGGGGTGCAGAGAGGGTGCAAGAAACAGAGGAGGAAGAGAGAGAGAGAGAGAGAGAGAGAGAGAGAGAGAGAGAGAGAGAGAGAGAGAGAGAGAGAGAGAGAGAGAGAGAGAGAGAGAGAGAGAGAGAGAGAGAGAGACCGAGTGATGGAGAGAGAGAGAGAGAGGGAGAGAGAGAGAGAGAGAGAGAGAGAGAGAGAGAGAGAGAGAGAGAGAGAGAGAGAGAGAGAGAGAGAGAGAGAGAGAGAGAGCGAGAGAGAGAGAGAGAGAGAGAGAGAGAAGAAAAAGAAAAAGAAGATGAAGAAGAAGAAGAAGAAGCGGAAACAGAAGCAGCAGCAGCACAAGGAGGGAATATATATATATATATATATATATATATATATATACATGTATATATATACATATATATACACATATAAGTATACAGATAAATAGAAGTATACGTATGCACACACACACATATATTTATGTGTATGTTTGAGTGAATGTGTGAGAGTGTGTTTGAATGCAATTATGTATATTTCGACAGTGGAAATACTAAGACTGATACAAATAATCATAGTCATTAACATTCAAGAGAAAAATAACGGCACTGCATAATTACAGACATTTATAAATACTCCGCATTAGTCAACGTTAAAGGAACTAGCAACTCGTGAAGTATGTCCGTGCCCCCCCCCCCCCCCCCCCCCCCCCCCCTCCTAGGTAGGCTCATTTATCCCTTTCATCCCAAATAACAAAAGCACAAAATTAATTCTCTCATAGTAGTAGAATGTTAACAATGTTTGATTTTAACAACTTGGATCGTGATTTCCTTTAGTGTGTGTGGGTATTTGTTTTCCATAAATGTTAGATATATAAAGAAATAACTTTCTTGCATTCCTCCACATTCATTTAATATTCTATCTACGTTTATCTGTGTGTTTGTGTGTCTGCCTGCTTAGCTGATTCTGGCTGGCCAGTGCATGTATATCCTATTTAATCAACGTCATGATAGTACGAGGCTAAATAACACATAAATACACACACACACACACACACACACACACACACACACACACACACACACGTGCTAACTGATATCGGATACCACTTTCCCATAAAGTTTTAGGTGACGGAACTATGGATATCTATCTAGTAAGAGAAGAAAAAAAAAAAAAAAAAAAATATATATATATATATATATATATATATATATGCATACACACATATATATGTGCATACACGTGGGTGTGTGTGTGTGTGTGTATGTATGAATACATTACCGTAAGCACAGCGGTTCCATGTGTTGAATTTCCGGCCCACATTCGCACTTTAGGCAACAGTAATGCTTATTTATCAAGCTGGGACAAATGTTACGTGCACTTCCAGTTTCGTATAAAATGCATGCTTTGTTCTGCAAGTCTTTGATATTACTTCGGTAAACTATCATGATCTAATCCCCCCAAAACACAAAAGCAAAACATCCGAAGTATAAAGAAGTGCTGGCCTTTAGAAAGCATCACACAGAGCGCGAGCCAATTTTTAAAAAGTGAATTTCTATACATGAAACGAATTTTTGAACTTAGCGTAAATGGAGAGAAATTGCATAGCGCGTCAAAGCGAGGCGGTGCGACAGACCCGTTGGCGGGGGTTTGTCAACATGGAAGCTCTGGTCATGAATGGTCGTAATATCCCCGTGGCAAACATTGAAACATTTAGTTTCGACACTGATATGCTCGTGTTATTCATCTCTGGAAATACTCGATACTGCAATGTGCTCTCTGGGATGTGATGACTTTTGTAGTGGCGCTTGTATTGAATGAAATGTGATCATAACATTTGTCAGTGTGTGAAATCGAAAATCGATACGTGAGAGAGAGAGAGAGAGAGAGAGAGAGAGAGAGAGAGAGAGAGAGAGAGAGAGAGAGAGAGAGAGAGAGAGAGAGAGAGAGAGAGAGAGAATGAATTAAAGAATGCATATATATACATATAAGTGTGTGTGTGTGTGTGTACATATACATATACATATATATGTATGCATATATACATTTAATATAAGTATACATGTATATACATATGCATGTCTATTATCTAATATATATAATTTAGCATATATATACATATACATATATTCATACATATGTATATATATGTATACATATAAAGAGTGAGTGTGAGACAGAGAGAGATACATTGGAACATCAACTTTACGCTGTATATTCAATAGTGAGAATACACCACATATTTTGCCTATTGCGCTAAAAATTAATGGTGTTTTATGAATGAAATCCGGCCGGTCGTTCTGCACCAGTTCAGAGGCGAACAAAGACATTCAGGAGATGCAAGAGGTAGAGTTATAGCTCCTGGCAAGAGGCCATCTGCTGAGGCTCACATTTTTTTGTTTTTTTCACAGTTCCCGGGGAGGAAAAAAAAAATGTATTTAATTTCATACTTGGTGATCTGATGTCTTTTTCTTTCTTTTCTCTTTCAAATACCTTCGTATTATAAATTCTCGTTTTTATTCACAGCTTTTGAAACAGAAATTTTTTTATGTACTCTCACACACACGCATATATATGTGTGTGTGTGTGTATGTGTGTGTGTGTGTTTGTATGTGTGCGCGTGTGTGTTTGGGCGTGCGTGTTTTTCAAGGTACTGAAAAAAAAGAAAACACGAAAATGTATTAAAGAGAGAGAGAGAGAAAAAAAAAGGGAAAATTGAAAAACGACAAGTGAAGAGCAAAAGAAGGAAGAGGAAGAGGAAGAGAAGGAAGAGCAGAAGAAGCGAAATTGAAAAAATATCTGAAAGAGAATAGCTAACCACTTATCAAGGAGACACATTACTCGCCACTCAATTAACCGGCGTAATACAGAGAAACCCAAAACGAC
>NC_061856.1:3380771-3388271 GCF_019202785.1 Penaeus chinensis | reverse complement strand
TTAACCCCCCCCCCCTCCCTCTCTTTCTTTCTTTCTTTCTTTCTTTCTCTCTCTCTCTCTCTCTCTCTCTCTCTTTCTCTCTCTCTCTCTCTCTCTCTCTCTCTCTCGCTCTCTCTCTTTCTCTTTCTCTTTCTCTCTCTCTCTCTCTCTCTCTCTCGTTCTTTTCATTTAGTATTTTCATGACGCTGTGTGCACGTAAAATGTTGTCCTATGACACATAAGAAAGTGCATACAAGTCTTCTTAAGTCTGCGAACACATGCATTTTAACCCATAAAATAAAGTTTTGATGAAGCTTTAAATTTCGGATTTATATAGTGACTTTGGAAAACACCCTAGTTGTTTATTGAGGCTAAAACTTCCACACTGCCTCTAAGTTGAAACTCTAAAAATAGTTAAAATAATTTTGTTTGAATCATGAACCCTAACGTCATCAATCATCATAAATTTTATTATCATTATTAGTAGAATTATCAGTATCATTATTAACATTATTTACATGAACAATTCATTATTAATACGCGGTAAACGTGACCTAAAATACATCAAGTTTGTTACATAAAAGCATTATCATGCAACCCAACTATAATCGTGACTACCACCAATGCCAGCACTATTATCATATTCATCATTGCAAGCATCATCCTTATCACGCCCATTACCGCTCGCACGATCATCATTACCATACCCATTGGCAGATTCATGGTGTATAGAAAGGCGGGGATGGGGGGGGGGGGGGGG
Organism: Penaeus chinensis; assembly: GCF_019202785.1. Taxonomy (NCBI): domain Eukaryota; kingdom Metazoa; phylum Arthropoda; class Malacostraca; order Decapoda; family Penaeidae; genus Penaeus; species Penaeus chinensis. The sequence goes on along the minus strand of NC_061856.1, from coordinate 3,387,532 downwards.
GTATTCAAGTACCAAAGTTGAAACGTGTGGACTATCCTACACTAGGAGTCTTTGTCAAATTAAATCGTTTTTTTTAAACGTTTTCGAGTAAACTGTGACTCTTTTATGTTACCACGGTTTCAGTATGGGAAAATGGTACACGTATACATCAAATTTATGGGAAAAGATGTGTAGACAGAATTTAAGTCGGTCATTTAGTGCCACTTTTAGTACCTTCCTATGTACATTGTTACCTAAACTATGCATATATATCTTCAGGTTGTGTAATACTTTCTTGTAGGGGCACATTTTATCACTAAGAGTAGGAAGGGGAATAATTTACCATCGACCATCGTCCTCACCACCAACACGGTTATCAACATCAGCCTTTTCTCCATCACAGTCATTCCTACTACCATCCCCTTGACTGGTACCAAAATCACCATCAAATCTCAATCATTAGCTACAGTAATACAATAACTTTAGTGTACTTCATCTATATCCATCATTACTGCTGTCACCCTCATGGCCTGAGTTACCATCAGCCTTTTTTTGTCGTTATAAACATTATTTTTCTAACTTAACAACAATTACGGTCCTTACCTTTCATTCATATGTATTGATCCGCTTGCCGATGCTGTTGTTGGTGGTAGAAAAGGATGGGAGAAAACTGTAGGTTTGAGAAGCTTCAATTCCGAAGGTTTAATAAATGGCGTCGGAAATTAGTTTCAGGAACACAAGATAAACAAATATATAAATGAGCAGAAGTATAGTGACGATGATGATGGTACTCGTGAATATGAGGGAAATAGTAATGCTATTTTAAACAACAATCGCGGATCTCTCATTTCAAGTTCAATAACCCCAGTCTTCGCGCCTGACTGGAACCTTCTGGTAAACTGATTGATTAATCATTTAAGATTATCTGCCTCATCGATTGCTCAGGTCATTAGCGGCAAATACCTTGTGAGATTAAAATGTCAAAATAATCTGAAAAAGATGGGGCGATCCTAATCTTCCAACATACCAAAAGCCACCACCACCATCCTCTCCCTCAACGTTCCCACCAACCCCATCTTCTCCAACACTTCTCCAACACCGCCTTCACCGTCCTCCCGGCCAACCAGACGAACCCCGAGCCTCGACGATTGGCTGCCTCTTCGCCCCCTCTCGCTCCTCCGGGTTATGGCAGATAATAACACACTCTCTTTATTGCCTCTTCTCTTTACGACTTGATTTCTCACGACGTATCATTTCAGAGGTCGTAACCTCACCTTGGCTGTTTCAGGATGTGCGTGTGATTGTGTGTGTGTGTATCATACACAAAACACAAGCATATATGCATGCACGCACCCACACCCACACCCACACACACAAACAAACACACACACACACATATATATACAGATATGTGCATATACATACATGTGTGTGTGTGTATATATATATATATATATATATATATATATATATATATTTATATGTGTGTGTGTATGTGTGTGTGTGTGTGTGTGTGTGTGTGTGTGTGTGTGTGTGTATGTGTGTGTGTGTGTATACACACACACAAATGTATGTATATGCACATATATGTATATATATATATATATATATATATATACGAATGTATTTGTATATATGTGTATATATGTGTATATATATATATATATATATATATATATAATTATGTGTGGATTGATGTTTATATATTCATGTGCATGTTTCCATCTTTGTATGCATGTAGCAATGTATATGCCTATGTATGCTTATTTACTGGATTTTATATATGTAAATATATCTATGCACGCACACACACACACACACACACACACACACACACACACACACACACACACACACACACACACACACACACACACGAATGTGCCGTATCGCAGTTAATGCTGCCACTTTGTCAAGATAAATTTCAATGTTAGTACCATGACTTAACAAAAGATATAACGGTCATAAAAACAGCCTTAACCAATTTCTCTTATTCTGTAATCTAATGATAATATCCAGGAGGCATATTGCAGTGAATTTAATATTATTAATAATAAATATCAGAAAATGACAAGACTATTCCTCTACAAAATCAATTCAAAGTTACGGTTTACTTGTAACTTTAACCCTCCCTTCGCCTACTAATTATAAGTCAACGATCATTATGATAAATATAATACAGATAAACGCGAGACGGGATTAAGACCGGCACTCCCACGCCCAGGTATTTTTCACTATTTATTTAGACATCAGTCTTTCTCTTTAAATTTTCACATTTCCCTCTCCTTCACTCTATAATCTATTGGTCCTTATCCCTGCTGTCTCCCTTTTCCCCAGCTCAATTGTGAGCATTTAAACAAAGAATCCTTTCGTAGATTGTTACCCCAATTTACTCTATTCTAAAATTAGAATTTGCTGTATTGATGTGCCATGAAAAGAAAATTGCATAAATAAACGTTTCGGTGGGGTTTGGTAGTTCTACGTGGTCCAGGCATATACATATAACACACACACACACACACACACACATATACACATATATAACTTACATGCATACATATGTATATATATATACAGAAACATACATACATACATATATATATACAGAAACATACATATATATGTATGTATATATATATGTATATATATAGTGTGTGTGTGCTTTATTTACAGAAGTAAATGTTGCTTTCTCTACATTTTCAGTTTATATAACATACTAAAAGAAAATATGCGGAGTAATTTCAACCTGCTGAAATTTAATATTTAGCTATTTTCTCTACTTAGCCCGACGAGCACAATCAAAGCAGATTAAATCCTCAGCGAAAAAAAATCTGTTCGAAAGAGGCTTAAAGTAATATTCTTTGCTAAAGCTCAATGACGGATTAATCTCTGAACTAATTAAACAATTTCGTGGCCTGAACAACAGGTGTGCCCCGCGCTCGGTCTCACCCCGGCTGGGTAGACTCTGCAGTGCGACTTACAGAAAGATGTTCAAGGAAATTCATATATATATATATATATTTCTAAGTCTGTACGTATGTAACATGGATAGTCATCACTATTATCATGAATAATGTCATTAAGATTACTACTTAATCGTTCAATCTGGTATCTAAGTCTATTAACTTATTTCAGATATCACTCCATGAAATTCAACACCATTCACTGATCAAATGAATCCTTAACGTATTCATAATTTTCCGACACAAGTTACGGTTATATCCTGACTGAACGCTTAGCCAAGTTGAGTCAGCATTCCGTATTCCGGCAATCGGTTTACTGAATTTCCAGCATCATTTGGTATTCTTATTAAAACCTTTCCGAATTTCCAACGCCATCTCGTAATTTTATTAACAACTTTCTGAATTTCCTAATGTCCAACACCATTTCGTATTCTTGTTGAGACTTTTTGAATTTCCCAATAATCCAGATGCCATTAAGAATTACTAATAAGCACTGCCACTGAAGACATTCCGGATTTCGAAATTTGAGACATCATTTACCCTTCGATTTAGAGCAACAAGGACAAATATAGGCCAACAGGGACAAATATAGGACAACAAGGACAAATATAGGACAACAGGGAAAGTATAGGACAACAGGGACAAATATAGGACAACAGGGACAAATATAGTACTACAGGGACAAATATAGGACAAGGACAAATATAGGACAACAAGGACAAATATAGGACAACAACGACAAATATAGGACAACAACGACAAATATAGGACAACAGGGACAAATATAGGACAACAGGGACAAATATAGTACTACAGGGACAAATATAGGACAAGGACAAATATAGGACAACAACGACAAATATAGGACAACAACGACAAATATAGGACAACAGGGAAAAAATATAGGACCGATTTTGCAAGAGTCTGTGGTTAAGAGGCGACATTAACATGTGATGAGGACAGATGACGAGACAGAACGGAATTCATCGCAAAATGACTGGCGGAAACATCGGCAACGGAATGTCCGCGAGAGAGAAGGGAATGGCCAAGGCTTAGAGGATTTGATAGCTTTTTAGAATGTCGTGTTTGTATTTCTCATATATGAAGTATATGTAAAAAAAAACAATGATATTGATAATAATAACAAAAGCAGTAACACTAGCAAAACAACAATAGTAATAACAAAAATTATGATAATGATATTAATAACAATAGTAATATTGGTAACAATGATGATGGTAATAATAAGGATATGAATTATATAAAGTAGTAATGATAATTATTAATATGATAATTTATATATGGATATATATATGTATATATGTATGTGTATATTTACATAGACACACACACACACACACACACACACACACACACACACACACACACACACACACACACACACACATATATATATACATATATATATGTATATATATATACATACATAACTTACATGCATATATGTATAGAAACATACATACATATATATATATATATATATATACACAGAAACATATATATTTATATATGTGTATGTATATATACATATACATATATACATATATGTATATATATGCATACATATATATGTATGTATGTGTGTATGTATGTATGTATGTATATGTATTATTATACATACACATATATATATACACACACACACACAGATATATATATATATATATATATATATATATATATATATATATATATATATATTATATATATACATACATAAACACAGTGTAAGCGCTTCAATTTGTATACAAGTATGTGTATGTGTACATATGTATATGTAAACAAATACAAAATTATCAAACAATTTACAAACAAGCAGCATCAAAATAAAGAATTTTGTTACGTAGCAACGGTAACTAATAAGCTGTTGAATAAGACATAAAAAAGAACAAACAAAAATACAGAGATTTCCATATAAGTTTAACTAACCTGAATTGTTCGTTTCATCATTTCATTTGTATTAGCTCCTTTGCCTATGTCCTTTTATCTTCTCTTTTTCGTGTTTCCCTCTTTCTGCATGAATACTCATCCTTGCCATTATTATCTGTAATATCCCTGTCATCATCATCTTCCACTTCCTCCTCATTATCACCACCAATATCACCATCGTCATAATGAGAAGATAAGCCCTAGGATTTTGATCTCAGGTATTTAAGACTTGCAAATACAAATCAAGGATCCCTTACCGTGAATGACATACGCACTTTCGCAACTGAGCTTCCCTCCTCAGATCAGTAATCAAATGCAAACACCGTGAACGTCAGCAATCCTGTGTTATTGACACGGAGAAATTGAGCTCATGTTACTAAGGATGCAAGATACGGTTGTATGACTTGAAGTTCTTTCTCTTTTTCTTTTTGATCATCTAAATCATTATGGTAATCAAATATCACCAACGGTATCGCTGGATATGTTGAAGTTGGGAATTTTATTACTGAATATTGATACTAAAATCAATAATAATAGCAACAGAAGCAACAACATTTCTACTACTATTTATATTGATTCTATTTTTGTTATCAATATTATCATTGTTAAAGTTTCTATGATAATTTTAATTGTTATTATAGTTTTTTTGTTTTTTGTTTTTTTTGTCTTCACTACCACTTCTGCAGCCACCATCACTACGAGTATTGTATCAGAATATAACCATCTTTTTGTACCACTGTATCGTTTCCTATCTTTGTTCTATTATATTTTGCCCCTCGAGCCCTTCACTTGTGCTGCGCTGTACAGTGAACCCTGAATCCATTCAACTTTTGGGCTCTCGCTCTGCCAAAAATCTGCCTTTTACAATACCCTCGTCACTACCTTGAACCTACAGCATGTTGTCCGTATTCTGTGTGTACGGCGAGTTTATTCCATGGGTTGTTCCTGGTGTCTCGTCGGGTTTGCTAACTCTGCACAGGAAAGTTTGTTCTGCTCAAAATCTGATTCGTTGCCTTGATTGGAAAGTCTGTTGCGATTTTTTTTTATGGGAAGTAGGGTAGGATATGATTTAAGATATGTTTCTTCTTGTTGCACTAAAGTCCCACACAAGTAAGAAAAAAACAAACAAGCAAGCATGTATATGTGCATAGACACAGAGACACACTTACACACACATATACCCACACACACACACGTACACGTGTATATGTATGTATATATATGTTTGTGTGTATGTATGTATGTATATGTGTGTGTGTGTGTATGTGTGTGTATGTGTATGTGTATGTGTGTGTGTGTGTGTGTGTGTGTACGTTCTCACACGCGTAACTTTTCAATGCTTGTGTTTTCAATGCTTGTCTGCGAAGCCTTCAATCGCTATCTGTAAAAGCAATTTCGCGGGGAGGTCTGAGGTCGCAGCTGGAGCAGTGATATGTATGCAAGACGACTGAGGCGGGACGGGTTTTACAATTACTCGAGCTGCAGAAAATTTACGAGCGTCGGAAGAGGTTATTTTCAGTTCCTTCTTGAGCGCGCAGTTGACAAGGAACGAAGGGGTGTCTCGCCGCGAAATCTTCCTGCCGGACGTTTATCTCGGACCGAAGAGCCAATATGTTGTAGCCTAAGGGATTACGTGTGTACGAGGGGACGACGCACTTTTTAATAAGAACATTTCGCGACATAACGGTTCCCAATTAAGCTTCAGTAAAGTTCGTGTAGAAACAATATGTTGTAAGGGATATATATATTTCTACGTTGTGCACATATACAATGTATATACACACACATTTATACAGGCACATACACACACACATACACACATACACATATACACACACATACACACATACACATATACACACACATTTA
>NC_061856.1:3365771-3375771 GCF_019202785.1 Penaeus chinensis | reverse complement strand
CTGACCACTTGCCGCCAAAGGTCTAGGTACCGCAATGAATGAAAATTGGAAAAATGCATATATTTAACAATACTGTATATAACATATAATTATATGTATATTTATAACTGCATAAAATATACACATGCATATATTGATGTGTGCCTTTATGTAGGTATATATTATATACATGTATGTATATATATATACCTATATGTATACAGACATACACATATAATTTATATGTATTAATATGTACATACATGTGTATATACATATATATGTATATATATATATACACATACACACATGTATATGTATGTATACATATATACTTATATAAATATATATACGTATACACATATATAAATATATATACAGATATACATACAATATGTATATGTATATATATAGTACATATATAAATATATATATATTGTATATTTTATGCAACTATATATATGATCATATGTTATAAACAGTATAATTATATACATATACATATATATGAAAGATATCCAGCAGAGAACGCATTTTTCATCAATTTCCATTCTGCGCGGTACCTGGACTAACCACCAAATCACCAAATATGTATAAAATTGGTTTTCGTTGTGAATGAGACATTACCCGTATAAACAGACAATAGATGTAAAAGACGTTTAATAAATCAAAGAAATTTATACCTTGGTGTCAGAGGGTTAATACTTTTGCTGTATCTGACCCACTAACTGCTACTCCTCAATATGATTCAATGTTCGTTTCACTTCTTCCCTATATTCGACCCGACAGTTTTCATTCTTCAGTTTCGACCTTTTGATCTTTGGCTCTGTTCCTATTCTCTTCTTTCTCGTGCTAAAACTAATTCTACATACTAATATTCGGTGTTATGTAACTCTACATTTTCATATCGCCTTAAAGTCTTCAATCTCTTTCACACTTGGCCTCTGGCCAAGGAGATAGTCTACTTGTGTGGCCTTTGCTTAACTTTTATACCTTATTCGGTGTTATTCCTTCTTATTGGCATAGGTATTCACCAAAGTCATTTCTATTCATTTTGCAAAACCTGCTACAATTTATTTTTTAGTATTACGTTCTCTCACATCATATCTGCCTATCACCTTTTCATCATCTAAGTTCCCTTCGCCAACATGCCCATTGAACTCTGTTTTTTTTTTTTTTTTTTTTTTTCCCCATTTCTCAACCAACTTGTGGAGCATATGCACTGATGACATTCATTATCACATTTTCCATTTTCAATTTGATACTTATCGTTCTATCAGATACTATCTTTACTTCCAAAAACACTTTTAACAAGCTTTTTCCTAAGATATATCCCAACCCCATTTCTTCTCCTGTCCTCTCCATAGTAAAACAGCTCGCACCCTCCCCCAATGTTCTTAGCTTTCTTACCCTTCCATCTAGTTTCTTGATGGAATAACCACCCCTTTTCTCTCTATCATATCAAACAAGTTTCTATCCTTACCAATCATAGAGCCAACATTTCCAATTCACGCTTTTACGCTCTGTCTTCTGCACTTTTCCTGTTGTCTTCAGGCTCGTTCTCCTCCTTTCTTTCTCCTTGACCTAACAGTAGCCCAATTTCCACCGGCACCCTGCTAGCCGACAGTGTCGGTGGCGGTCGTTGTGAACCCGGGCCATGACTGATCTGGTAGGGAAATCTCATTTATAATCCGTATAAATGATGAGGTATAAGTTTAACACCGAGTGCTTTCCCCGACGCAAACCTTCACATTTATCTCTCCTGTGAATGCACTGGTTTGTGTACCTTAGTGGCTGGGTTAATAATAATATAACTCGTAATAATAATAATGATAATATAGTAGAGCTATATAAAAATAACAATATTGATAATAACGGCACAAGTATTGATAATAATAATGATAAAATTTCGATAATATCAACAATAATAATAATATTAGTAATAATAATGATGATAATGAAAATAGTAACAACGATAACAGCAATAATCATACTAACAATAAGAACAATGATACTAATAGTAACAATAACAATGGCTTTCTTGGCTAATTATCATTTTATGATTGCAGGAGTAAGTGTCCGAACTGCTATTGGATCAGAGAACGCTATTAGGATACTGGATAAACAGCTCTCTCCTAGTGATACCTGCAAAATCCTTCGGGTAAAGAGACTGAGGCTGTACTACCCTTCCTCTGAAGAAGTGGCGAGACCTTTGACGCATGCCACTGAGGTATATAATTCTTTGATGCGGCGGTGTGCTAAGGGGAGGCCACAGGTCTGCGTAAGGCAGGTTGCTGCTCCAGGAAAGCAACCTGCATAACTAAACCCCTTGAAAGGCTTATGCTGTGTTGGGACCTGCTCATCCAGCAAGTTGGACAAGATGTTTTGACGGTTTGGAACCCTTTTTTTTTGGCGTTTGGGACAAGGTATTCATCTCGTTCATCTCGCCCACCTTTGCAACTAGGCGAGCAGGACGAGATGACATTACAACAGCATTTGTTTGTAAACAATAACGGTTGCGGGTAACCTTAGATAATGTTATGTAATTACATGATCGTTTGTTATTATTAAAAGTTATTTTAGTGTTTGTCACTTGCAGATGGTTATAAAGGTATCAAGGTAGTTATAAACCTATGCAGTGTAAACAAAAATAAAGGCACCGGTTTCATAGTTTGTGAATGTTTACTTCAGAACTAGTCACATCGTGGGTATTGAAGGCCTCGGAGATTTCCGAACGCGGCTTCGTTGCCCTGCTGGTCTTGACAAGTTGACTGGCCGAGCAAGACAAGGATTTCCAAACGCAGTGTTAAAAACCAAGAATTTAGAGTTTAGATGCTGAAAATCTAATTCTAGAGCAAAGAGACTGTCCAGAACAAGAAGGCGTCTTTATACATCTAGAGCCCAAATACAAGTATTTATTTTCCTTAAACATCCAACCCCAATCACCAGAAAGGTAAATCCGAATTAATTTTTGGGACAATTATATATGTTAATAGCCAAGGGTTGGTGTCCCTTATTATACATATCCTCTTATTGTTTATTTATATTGAATCTCTGAAAGCTATAGTATCCAATAGTTTTCAAAAATATTATAAAAGAAATTAACAATTCCACCAGTAGTACAAATTGTGCAACGTTTACACTTTCCTTAAAATAATAATTAATATGAACATTCAAATACAGCTAAGGTATGCTCGTCTACAACGGAAGTCATTGCATGTCACTATAACTGAGTGATTGTTTTAAAATATCTGCCTCGTCAATACCTTATGGCAGTAAAACGTTAAAATCTTCCCTTAAAAAACAATAAATAATGTCTGTTAAAGGTAGAAGTAACAATAAATATTATACTAAATATAAAAGTTTAAAGATTATACTTAAAAGGTATAAAATTATTGCATAAATATGTATTTAAAAAAAATAATAGTCTCCCTTAGAACACTACATTTTCAGTGTATGCAAGAGAGACAAGTATGTACGCCTTTGCTCTGAGAATGCTTAACATCTTTGCAGTGTCATATTCGTTATTAATATCGTGCCAGTGAAGGTTAGCGACTAAAGAAAAAGCCATGATACAGTCCAGACCAAGAAGGCGTCTTTATACATCTAAAGCCCAGATAAAAGGATTTTATGTGAATAGTAGAATGAGACGAAAAATATAGCAAAAAAAAAAAAAAAAAATCCTAATTATAGTTCTTCAGATTTAGCTATTGTGCTCCCTTATTTCTTAACATGGAAATGTTCTGAGCATCCAAGTAAACAAAACAAATATAAGGACACTATACACTATCTACCGGTTCTAACATTAACTGGGAGCTCACCCTAATCTCCTGACTACCCTCTCCCCCCTTCGTGGTATAATGAATAATAATGTTGTAAATGAGTTCTTCTAACAATGTCAAACACATATTTACGTAAGTATTGTCTCAATTTATCAAGAAAAAAAATCGTAATACATTCGAGTTGCCAGTGTCTCCTTTTTTTGAGACTGGGCACACTAAAGGCACATTGTTTTTCAGTAGGTCCTCATTGAATCAAAGTTCCAGTGATATACCTGTATTGAACATTTTAAAAGTATATTACCCAATGCACAATCAAAATGTAATATTCATCCGATAATGCAATACAGAATTTCCTAACTGCATATCAGGCAATGATTGACATATCATATACCTTTTTCAACAGAATATAATCTATTTGAACATATTCATGGCAGGTGGTTCCTAATCGTTTATTGTTTACTTGGCAATTTGATCACGTCCAGAACAAACGATGAGATGTGATTAAACAATATAACTGATTAATATCGAATTCATTTTCCAAATCCAATTGATATGGTTGTTGGAATTAGCGAAACAAGCAGCTTTATCGTTATGGAGCAGCACGGGAATGTTTTCCTTGTTATCATTGCTATTAATAACAATAATATTAATTCCGACGAAAATATTTTGTAGTATTGCTGCCATTATCATTACTGTCAGCCATTACTATTTTTTATTCATATTACCCTTCTCTGTTTTTTCATCCTGTTATTATTAAAGTTATCATTATCATTAATACCAACTTCCATTATCATTACAAATACTACAATCATTATCAAAATAATTATTTAAAAAAAAAGGACTGAACATTACTAAAAAAACTGAACCTTCTACAGTTCTTTACTACGATGGTTACCACTAGTAGTACGGCTTCTACTACGACTCCTACATTTCGACTTTCCACGTATAGCTATCCGTTACCCTAGGGAGCGTAAGGTCTCTTTGATGTGGCTGAAGTCCCCTCTTTGGGCCGATGTGCTGCCGCTCTCGGGTCTCTCCTGTCTAATGGACTCGATAATCCTTGCGCATCCGCCTCAAAGTGGAGTTTTAGTTACATTACATATATTAATGGGTGATGAGCACCGACCTCTTTTCGGGAAAAAAAATTAAATATATATATATTTACCTATACATATGCATATATGTATATTTATATATTTACCTATACATATGCATATATGTATATATATATCATATATATATATATATATATACATACACACACAGGCGTGCACACACACACACACCCGCGCGCGCGCATATGCATACATATATAGATGAATAGATAGACATAGATTACATATACATACAAAATACACACATACATGCGCACGCACACACACACATATATACATATTTATATATAAATTTGCATGTATGTATATAGATATATATCATATATAAACACATGCGTGTACACACACACACACACACACACACACACACACACACACACACACACACACACACACACATACACACACACACACGCACACACACGCACATACATACATATATATACACATATATTTGTGCCATCACTTTTGCGATGTTTGACGAACTACTTGGTGCCACTTTGATATCATAAAGCTGACTGGGTATTTATACTGGGGTGGATGACCAGTATTCATTCCTCACGGGTGTAGTTGTTTAGGTAATCATTGTTAGATGTTCTCAACCCAATATCATATCTAGATAGACTTACCCACTACCGTATCTAGATTCGACTTACCCATTATATGCAAATCAACGCGAGTACACACAAAGCGCGCCCATGAGCACGCGCGCGGATTTGCAAATATTGGGTAAGTCAAACATTGATAAGGCAGTGGGTGAGTGTATTCCCTTGGGGAAGGATCATGGGTCAGCCACACCAGTATAAAGACCTAGTCAACTACATGATGTCAATATGGCGCCGGGTGGGTCGCCAAACACGAATGTGAATATATATATATATATATATATATATATATATATATATGTATATATTATATATATATTATATATATTATATGTATTATATGTATTATATACATACATACATATATATATGTGTGTACATACATACATTCACAAACACACAATACTTACATACATACATACATACATACATACATACATACATACATACATACATACATACATACATACTTGTAATTAAATATACGTTGATGGTCTTACAGGGATTGAAAATCCAACAGTTAGGTGTACAGAGCACGATTCTGACCTCTGTGAAAGAGCGCTACCTGAATATCAGAGAATACAGTGGGGCTTGCGAGCACTAGGATGGGAATCCACGCTGTATGCCAAAACGTGCTTTGTCATTGTTAGTTATATTGGGGTTTCCGTGTGAATGACTTTACGATAGTGCAACAGGATTCAATTTGGGATTCATTTTAAGACACCAGTATTACGTATGATTTGGAAATTGAACGTTAATCTTTCTCCTTTGAATAGGCAGATGATCCAAATAGTACAAACACGGTAAAAGGCCTAAAGACGAGAGTCGTGTAACCCCTCAGCATTACGATAGAGCCGGGGTAATATAAGCATTTCTGGTGGAACTTGGAGATAGATAGATAGATAGAGATAGAGAGAGAGAGAGAGAGAGAGAGAGAGAGAGAGAGAGAGAGAGAGAGAGAGAGAGAGAGAGAGAGAGAGAGAGAGAGCGAGAGAGAGAGGTGAAAGGAGAGTGCATCTTCGATTTATCACAAAAAAAACGACCATTATGGTACCGAAATTCTCCAAACATAAAAGCTTAATACAATGCCGACGCAGCACAAAGCTGTCAAACATTCAAAGCATGTTGGACCCCCCCCCCCCCCTCATGCACTATGTTAAGGCTATCATGAGTGCGGGGCAAATTGCCTTCATATATTCTGCATGTAGCACCCGGCTCAACCTGTTGTCCTTGGCTTGGAATGAGCAAGCCTGCACTTAATGCCCAAGTGCACACAGCAGAGGCTACAGAATACATAGCAGCGATGTCAAATCTAATCTCACTATGATGAATATTTCTAATTCGTAAGTCCCGATTAATAGCATTTGTTAAAGGGCGTTTATCATGTATATCTAACTCATTTTGCAAAATCAGATAGAAGTAAACTATACAATGAAAAATTAAGATATACAGACGTAATGTTTGAATGAACGTAATATAAAATAAGTATTGTCTGCAATGTACTAGCAAGAAATAAATGCATCACTGATTATATCTCATTAGACTGGCTGGATTATATTCAATTTATAATTACTTTCTAAAGTGTGGATATAAAGAAAATCTTCAAATATACACTTATCGATGATGCAACACAACGAATATAAATTACTAGATGACATGTACAAAATGTTCTTATAATTAAGACAAGATAATTTAATCCAAAAAGGAAAGAGAAAATCATTAATATAGTTATGATGTATTCAATTAGAGACCAAGGTTACGTGTGGTGCATGTTACTTATTAAAGTTACAGTTCTGATATATGTACCTGAAGGGGGGAGGGGGAGAATAGAAAATAAAAAACAAAACAAAAAAAGGAGAAAGAAAGGAAAGAGAGAAAAGAAAAAAGAAAAAAAAAGAAGAGAGGGAAAAGAAAGAGAAAGAGAGAAAAGAAGAGAAACAAAAGAAAAGAGAAAGAGAGAAAGAAAGGAAAAAAGGGGGAAAGAAGAGATGAGGCAGACGGAAAGAGAAAGAAAGAAAACGGGAAGAGACAAACAAGGGAAAAGAAGAGACAGAAACGATCGAGCAATGAGTCACACAGCCACTACCATGCACTGGCCTCTCTCTCGGTGTTTCCCCTTCACAAAGCCAAATTACACAGTTAACCTGAACGGCGTCTTAGGTGCCAATTACACGACTAACTTGTATTCCTTGCTTGCTTAGTTTCATCCGGGAGTCCGTGACAAACTTTACTTAGTGTAGTTTAGTTCATTGGTAATGATGATGGTGATTATCATAATTATTGCCATGTTCATTATTTGATTTGTATCATTATTATCATTTTTTTTTTATATATTGTCCTCCTCTCCCCACGTAGCTTAAATAGCATATATATATATATATATATATATATATATATATATATATATTGCGTGTGTGTGTTTATATAAATATATACATACATACACATATATGTGTGTGTGTGTGTGTGTGTGTGTGTGTGTGTGTGTGTGTGTGTGTGTGTGTGTGTGTGTGTGTGTGTAGTGTGTATGCATGTTTGTATGTATGTATATATCCATTCAAGTATGCATGTGTATATATATATATATAAGTATATATATGTATATATATGAAGCTCTTTTCCTGAATAAATTACACAAGATGAGAAGATATCTTTTACCATTTGATATTCTTAGAGGGTCTTTATATTCTTCTAAAAAGTTTTCCCTTTCGTACATATTTCATATACCTACCTCAAACTTAAAAGATAACTTTCTTTTTCATAATCTCCATTCATAAATCTGAAATACAAAGAGGTTCTGGAAATTATTATCAAAGCAAAAATAACTTTATTCGAACTTTCAGAAGAGTGGAGCAACCGTAAGATAAATTAAATATCCATTTTATATTCATTTTATAATAAACGCTTTGCGGGTTTGGAAATTAATACATGTATACAGTGAAATTCAACTATTTCTTACCATAAAGGAAAATTAAGATATTTAACTTGATATGAAAACATGTAGGTTATTAATGTGCTGATAGTATGCATTGACTAAGAAATCGCTTTATTATTTTTTTCATGCTAAAAATTGGGTAAATCAAATTGCGAACAATATGCAACTAAACAAACAAATCACTTGTAAGGAGGCACAAGATATACGAAAAATGAATGGAATCGCCACTGTGGCTTTTAACAACGCTCTTAAACATTAATAATGATGATGATGATGATGATGATGATGATGACGATGACGATGACGATGACGATGACGATGACGATGACGATGACGATGACGATGATGATGATGATGATGATGACGATGACGATGACGATGACGATGACGATGGCGATGATGACGATAACGATGACGATGATGATGATGATGATGATGATGATGATGATGTGATGATGATGATAATAATAATGATAAGGATGATAATAATGACAATAATGATAATGATGATAAAATCAGCATTGATGACGATAATAATAGTAATGATGATAATAATAAAGATAATGATAACTAATGCTACACGCAGATAGTCTCAATATAGTAGCCAATATAGATAGATAGATGTACGGTGAATGTATGTTTTCAAAAACTGACTTCTCAAAGGTGTACTGACAAAGAAACTACTTCAGACTAGTAAGGGATTGTTGCAGTTTACAATTATGCCTTTCGGTTTAATATATGCGAGCGCTTCGTCTAACAGGTTAATGAGGATCTTATTTGGCGATGTTCCAAGTGTTGAGACGTTTGTGGATGATATACATACATACCGATAATTGGTAAGATCCTATAATGGCGTAGAGTGCGTGTTGGCATGATGCGGGGTTGACATCGCGTCCGTATAAAACCGAGATTGGAGAATCAGGCATTCAGTACTTTGGGCACTACGTGGGGAGTGGCACTTCGTCTGGCACTGACGATAAGGTAAACCGTGTCCTCAAAAAGGAAGTCAGATTTTTTCTAGCGTTGGCGGGGTACTACAGGCAATACATCACTGACGTCACCACGATTGCGTCACCTCTTACTGATCTCACGAGGAAATCTGTATCTAAACAAAGTTACATAAGTGACCTGTCAACAAGATACGTTTGATAAGTTATGGGATATTCTTGCTAATAAGCCCACATTCAAATTTCCTGACATGAATAAAGAGTTCACAGTACAAGCAGATGCGTCAGACATCGAGCTGGGCGGTGTTACTACATGTGTGGGAGAACGGCCGGTGGCCAATTATATATGCTAATCGTAAACTCAAGGCGGGGGAAAGGAACTATAGTGTAGTAGAGAAGGAATGTCTCGGGAGCATTTGTGCTGTAAAAAAAATATATCATTATCTGCATGGTGATTGAATCCGACCATCAGCCACCCAAATATTTTCAAACATCCTGTCAACTGAACGCAAGGCTGATAAAATGGGCAATATATTTCCAACAATTTAGATCTAGCGTGACACACATTCAAGACGTTAACAACGTCACTTGCTCCTCCGGAAATAGCTAATCTGTCTAACAAATTAACTATCAGAGG
>NC_061856.1:3345771-3350771 GCF_019202785.1 Penaeus chinensis | reverse complement strand
CACAAACCAATCCAACATCTCCCAGAGCCACGGGAGCTCAAACCGCCATCAAAAAATACACAGCTCCCTGTCCTTTCGTCCGAGCCTCGACATGAAAACATACTCTAATGCTTGTCGGAGGTCTCCCACCCCCCTCTCCCATACGCTCTTGGCTAGGCTCTCTCTCTCTATGGAGGTCCACCGTGAATCCTTCTTTGGCTGGTGGCATCTCTGGGGAGGGTGTGGGGAAGGACAAACATGGAGGTAGCTTCATCTTCCTTTTTTTTATTTTTTATTTTATTTGTATAGTTGTTTGTTGTTGTTGTTAATGTTTGCGTGTGTGTGTGTGTGTGTGTGCGTATCTTCATAGCTTATAACGTTGGCTTTACAATCGCAAGGTCCTGGGTTCGCGGCCGGCCATCCCTCCCAGTCGACTCAGCTATGAATGAGCATTGATATGCTGACATCAGCATACTTTGGTCAAAGTCGGGGTGGAGAGGAACTAGTCACCTTACCGCGTCACCTTATTATGCATGTCTCTCTACGAACAATTCCCTTATGTCCACATGGATTTGGGATCAACTTTAACTTATAAATGAATAAATAAATATATATATAATATATATAATATATATATAATATATAATATATATAAATGTACATATATATATATATATGTGCAAATATATATATACACACATATATATATATATATACATATACATATATATATATATATATACATATATATACATATATATACATATATATATATATATATATATATATATATATATATATATATATAAATATATTTGTGTGTGTGTGTGTTTGTGTGTGTGTGTTTGTGTGTGTGTGTGCAAATATATATATATATATATATACATATGTATATATATATATTTATATATATGTACATATATATATATACATATATATATATACATATATATACAAATTTACATATTTTAACAGCCATTTATTACACTACAGGACATAGGCCCCTCTCAATTCACTATTGAGAGGTTATATGGCAGTGCCACCCCTGTCTAATTGGATGCCATTTATAATCAACCGCGGTTCGGCACGCTAACACTTGCGTCACGGCGGTGACTTCCCCTACGACACCTACGTTGGACCTTTCAAGGTGATGTGTTTTTTTTGCTTTTTTCTCGGGCTCGAGCCAGCAGTCAGGGCGTAGGCATTTTTTTACGACCGACGCGACGGGGAATTGAACTCGGTCCAGTGCTCTAATCACTAGACCATCGCGGCTGTCAAAACAGGACATAGGCCTCTCTCAATTCACTATTGAGATGTTATATGTCACCCTTGCCTGATTGGACGCCCTTCCCAATCAACCGTGGTTCGGCGCGCTAACACTTGTGCCATGGTGGTGTCTTCCCCTATGACACCTGCGTTTGACTTCTCTAGGCGATATGTCATCTTCTCTGCCTCGAGCCAGCAGTCAGAGCGCAAGCATTTTTACAACTACCGGGGCAGGGAATTGACCACGAAGGTCGGAGTCCAGTGCTCTAAACACTGAACCATCGCGGCAGTCACGCATATATATATTTGTGTGTGTGTGTGTGTGTGTGTGTGTGTGTGTGTGTGTGTGTGTGTGTGTGTGTGTGTGTTTATATATATATATATATATATATGTATATATACATACACCGTATATATATGTGTGTGTGTACATCTTTGATCGATATCTAGAACATGATCTAAAAGTTATACCTATATTAGACAACTTTCTCATTCCTTTTTTTTTTATTATTATTATTAAACTTACGTAAAAACACGTTATATAAATCCCGTATAATTGAATACGTTTCCGTTTCCGAGAATCTGAGCTGTCAGTACCAAGAATAAAATCATATTAACTTCCTGTACATAGGATTTATATAACGAAAGTCTCTCCTACACATATTTTATACATAAGAGTTACGTTATTGGAAAGTAGCTGGCCTTGACATTAAGTAGTTTACCGAACAACCAATTTCCTGATTACTTATGATTATGATTATCATATATTATCACTTCTTTATTATTTATTTATTACTGTTTATTACGGTTTATTCCCCTTATGATTACTATTTACTTATATACTCACTAATAATTATAATAGAGTCGGATAATAAAAAAAATATGAAAGTAAGAAAAATGTTCATATTGATTTTCACATAAAAGATTTTCATTGGTTAATATATGGTTGTTTTCAGTCCCCTGCCTCTGGGAGAACAAGGAAGAGAAAAAAAGAAAAAAAGAAGAAAAGAAAAGGAAATCGGATAGAAAGAAAGAAACAAAGGAAAACGAATGAAATAAGTAAGAAAGAAAAAGAAAAGAATAAAAAAGAAACGAAGTAGAAAAACAGAAAGAAAGAAAGACGGAAGAACAAGGAAACAAGGAGAGAAAGAAAAAGAAGACGACGACGACGAAGAATGAAAAAAAGAAAAGAAAAGAAAAGAAAATATATATATTCATATATATTCATCAAGTTCCTCGTATCTACTCATACCAATGTTGAGCGGCTTCGGCTTGAGCTGTTCTGTAAGATGTACCAACTTACGTTTCCTAGGCATTTCATGTTAAAGATATTGTTTACATCTCTCTCTCTCTCTCTCTCTCTCTCTCTCTCTCTCTCTCTCTCTCTCTCTCTCTCTCTCTCTCTCTCTCTCTCTCTTTCTCTTGAATTGTACCATCTTCACCAGTTCCTCTTCAGACAAATAATTTTACGAAATGGAGAGAGAGCTTTTGACAAAGAGTATGCGGAAGGCTTTACTTACTAACAACGAGGTAAGGTCATCCAAGCCACAATTATCAACACAGAAGTCGAAATTAGGTAATTTTCTAATTGCCAGAGCTTCAAGCATTTTTCTTTCATAAGAATTCGCTGGCATAATAATTAATCTAGCATCTGTCCAGTAAAGTTGGTGACTTCCGTCGCATAAATGTATGAAACACGCACTTGATTCTCTGGCGTATCACGTTTATGCTAAATTATTCTTTTAGCCATTGGAGCGCATAGATCTTCCCTCGAAAACAAACGTTACCAAAGATCCCAACGCGATAAACTTAATATTAATAATCGTTTGCTCGCGTAGCGCTTGGTGTAAATTTTCGCTGACTGACTCGATCGTAAATGTGTCGTCTTATTCCCAATCACGGTATGAAACTGAAATTTTAGGTTTTGGCTTATCGTTTGCTACCAAATCCAGCGTCATTAGCTATAGAGAATACATCAAAGGGGTTGATAGTTTCATTGCGAAACAGAATATATAATCGATTAAAGATCTCAGCTGCATTGAAGGTGTCATGTTAAATCCAATTCTTGATTTATTTGACGATTTTAGTAGCTTACCCAGACGTTATTTTTTGGCCACCAAATCAGTTAAACGCAACTCGGTCACTTTAATTCCCAAAGCCGACAAAGTTAATACCGTTATTATTCCTGATAAATCTGATAATATACGCATAGCTCATACCCTTCCACGTATCAAAGCCTGAGGTCAAAGCCTGTCACTGAATCATTCCCGTTAATAACTCAGACGTACTGCTGCTAAATTCCGTTTTTTTTTTTATGGTCTTCTTAAAACTCACAAACAGGACGTTCTTTTAAGGCCTATAGTTTAATCTTGTAACTCAGCTTCTTTATTAGACTCTTGGCTACCGAGCGTTTCATCTCCTTTTATGGGATCCTTCTCTGACAGTCATATTAAACATTCGAGGGATTTCATGGAGAAAGTTAGCAGTTTGCAGACGCACGGTAAGAAATTAATGAGGGTCAATGTGTGGTTCCTATTTACTAATGGCCCGCTTGACGGTGTGCTAGATTTTCTTGAAAGAAAATCTATCCCGGTCAATTGCTTTATTCTGAATTCGTTTGTGTGTCAGGAATAATGTCTACTTTTGACGGAGAATTTTATTAAGTTAATTGGTGGTATTGTGACTGGATGTAACCTACGCTCGGTTCTTGCGAATTTATTATCTTGTTTGTTTTCCTCCTGACACGATTTGGCTTCAGTATGTTGATATATATATATATATATTTTTTTTTTTTTATGTGGCAAGTAAACTGTTCGTATTTCGATGATTTTGTTTTTCTTTTCAAAAAAAAAAAAAAAAAGAAAAAAAATCGCTCGCACTTTCAATTTTAATGTAGAATGGGAAGATTTAGGTAAATTACGTTTTCTCGACGTTCCTTTACTTACTTTTAAGCGGGTCAATTATATATATATATTTTTTTTTTTTTTTTTTTTTTTTTGTATATTAAGAAGTTAATCGTCTCGTCAATGTTCTTTAGACCATACAGGATTTGTGATACTGAATTCCTCGCTCAGGAACTCGACGACAGTGCCAGAAATGTATTCATCATTCTGTACTATCCGGACCTCGTTAAAAAACGTCTCATGATTAAAGTAGTTGGAATGATATGTTTTTTACGTATGCGAACACGTTACGTAATACATTGGTGAAGTACAATTTGTACAACAGTGCTCTTGATACTTGTTATTTACACTGCTCTGTGTAGGGACTGCCCTAAGTTTTACATAGGCGAAACCGGTAGAGCTTTTGAAAAAAAAAAAAAAAATAATGAACATGATCGTGATATTAGATATGCCAGAGAATCAAATGCGTGTTTCGTTCATTTACGTGATGAAGGTCACCAAATGGAAAAGCGCTATATTAATTCCTAAATCAGCAAATTCTTATGAAAGAAAACTGCTAGAAGCTTTGTTAAATAGAAAACTGCTAATTGTAACTTGAGTGCTGGTCAGTGGGGCTTGGATGACCTTACTTCGTCGTTGGTATGTAATGCCTTCCCCAGATTTTTTTACCATGATCCTCCTCTGAGATATGATTCAGTTCTTGTTCGATCTGTCTTTCAACCGCTATAAAAGCATGTCAGAATTCTCAATTTCGGTTAATTATTCGTCTGAAGAGGCATTCGTGAAGAGTTTGAAACGTTACGATTCAATTTCATTTCTCATTGTGGCTTTTTTCCTTTTCATGTTTCAGTA